>NW_015374251.1:531014-614069 GCF_001272555.1 Dufourea novaeangliae | reverse complement strand
CCCCCCCCCCCCCCCCCCAAAAATCTTCAACCTCTTTCTCCATCCCGAAACACAACGATTACGATGCTCGACACCACCGTGTCGAACGGATGGATATTGTATATATATATATACACACGCGAATATAAAAGGCAAGAAGACAGAGAATAACCCATGAATAGCGACGAGGACAGGGGATGGAACAGAGAGGGATAGTCCGGTGGCGCACCACGCGACCGCAACGATCATCGAGAGAGGCAGCCACCCCCGGAACGGATGAGTCCCGTGGATCGCCGTAAAATGGGACGAACCAAGGTGGTATCACTCCGTCTATTCGTATATAACTGTGTATGTGTGTATAGTCGTACCGATTCGAATCCCGTCGAGCGGTGCATCTCGTTCGGTACGAAGTCGGTGTTATCTCGTCCGACGTAGGAGGGTGGTGGTTCCGTCCATCGCGTTTCTGGATCGTATCGTCCCGAGGATCGATCGTGGTCTATCTCTCTCTCTCTCTCTCTCTCTCTATCCCTCTCTCTGGGTGCACACGCGCTGACCGGTTCGGCGACGAGGAATACGGGTCCCGGGGACACACGTTTATATCGAAATTCCGCGTACAATGCGAACGGTAACCACGACTGATCACCGACCGAGGATCATCATTTTTCGTAGCACAATAGTAGTATGTGTGATCCGCACACCTTCCGAGTACCCCTCCGCGCACTGGCTCCTCTTCTTGTCGTCGGAGTTCTTCCCTACCTTCGACGCGTGCACCTATTGCGTGCGCCCGCGAGCTCGTATCTCTTTGTGTCTGTATATATGTATGTATATATGTATAGATGTCTAGATGTGTCTTCTGTACTACGTGTATGTAATGGTTTTGTATATGTTTGTGTGGAGAGTGTGTAATTCGCGTAGATGGATATCGAAAGCCAACCGTGCGGCAGCCTGACCGAGTGGCGACTGAGACTCACCCTCCGTGGCGGCGCTGACTACCCCCCGCACGAACACCACAGTCCTCTGACTCCCCCCACCCGTTTTTCCCCATCTACCTTCCTCTCGTCTACCCACATCCACCACCACTACCACCGCCGTCACCCTCCCCACCTTTTCGTTTCTCGACCAACCCGCTACCCTCTCTCTTCTGCGTGACTTCGTCGTCTGAATTTCTTCGGATTTCTAACACGCCTTTGCCTGCACGGCAATCAGAGGGGTTGGGGGGTAGTTTCGAGGAAACTTCTTTTTTTTCGCTTTCCACCCATGCTCGGCCGAGTTTCCCTCCGATCGGGATCGATCCAGAGAGGGGGGGGATACTGTCGTAACGGTTTGTAACGACGACCTTCTCTCCACGTTGGTATATTGCCATGGTCATGGGTCCCATGGAACCGTTCGAACCTCGGGGAGACCGACCGAAGTTTTTCTTCTCCATAGGGGAGGTTGAGATTCGCCGGATCTTCTCATTGGCACTGGTCATGGATCGTGAAAAGGATTAATAGAAGTTTCTTTGGTATCACCTCCTCGAGGGCCTACCTTTTTCTCGCACGTTTAACGACGAGACCCGTCAATATGACGTATTGCCGATCTCGTATTTTACCGATTGCTGAAATTGTAATCGTGCTCTCGGCAGTATTTCTGTTGACGTTTAATTCACTGCATATTTTATGTTGTAGTAGATTCTACTCTATGTTATGTATATTATTTTATTATATAATTTAATTTAATGTACATTCAATGCTCGTAGTTCTAGTGTTAATTGGGAATGTAGCGATGTTAACCCCTTGCCTTATAGTTGGTCCCGTGGTCACGATATTCAATACAGTAAATCCTCGATGACTGTTCGAAGGATTAACTAAGGAACTAATGGTCATATGCGCCTATCGCATTATTTCTGGGAAGCTAGTAATAGTATTTCCGAAGACTATAGACGTCAAGAGAATCGTAAGCGAAGGGGTTAAGGACGTGTCTCTACGGGGTTTGAAAACGCGACAAATTGATGAAAATTCCAGTAACCCAGTTAATATGTGATTTTCAACCCCTGAAAGACTCGTAAGGCGAAGGAATTGTGTATCCAAGAGAGCACCCTCGGATGTCTCTGTTTTTACTGTACGATTCACGGTATGTTCTACGGAATCGATCGAAATCGACAGGGGTGGGGGGGGTGGGTTCGATGTTTCCGGGGATGAATTCGGACCGCGGGGTTTATTAGGTTAATGGAGATACAATGCACCTACGTGCGTCGACACGGGCGGGCGAAGACGCCGGATTCTGCGAACGAACGAAACGACGAACCGCGAAACGGAGACGGACGAACACCCGACCAGGAGCGTCTCGTTATCCGCGAAAACGTGTTTACCGTTTTAATGAACGACGCTTTAATTACTCGACGGACTTTATGAAAGACGCGGCTGCGACCATTGTGCTGCCCTCGGAACCGTCCTCGAGGATATCAAAATGTAAAAAGATCTGGCGCGAATGTGTACTTTTATATTGAATTCTAATATCGTTATCGTGCGAAAATACATCGCTGAGAATTTAGATCGGTGGCTGATAACGAATCAGTGAAAACACAACGATATAAAGAATAAGCATTTAGAAGGAACGAGGAAGATTAAGGGGGAAGTCATTTGGAATATTTTACGGTGACTCATTTAGACTGCGGATTTTTATGCAAAATGAATAAATAAATAGAAATAAAAGCTGTCAAGCCTAATCGTTGTTTCATATGTCTGTGAACGAATATGTGAGTGACTGTGTTTCGGAAGGAAAAGAAAGATATTAACCCATCATCGGAGAGTGACTAGGGGTGAAACAAGACACACAACCCCTGTACCGTGATAGCCAGTTCACGGTAATGCACGGTGGTTCGACCCGATCGCGACGTTCCTGAAGAAAAAGTGGGAAACACGGGGGAGACGATGGAATGAAAGACGGAGGAAGGAAACGGGGGAAAGTGGGAGACGAGAAGGAAGTCGAGGGTGGTTGGCCAGCGATCGAAGTTACGTTGAAGGGAGGGCGCCACCTCGCCGGTGGCCACCCCATTTTCATCGGGTCCTGCGGACCCTGCACTTATCACCTTCTATCATTACCATAGGGACATCCTATCCTATAGATTTATCGTTTTCCTTTAAGGAATCTCCCTACTGTGACGGGTCAAAAAAAATCGATTTTTTTTTTTTACATTTCAAATCGAAACTTGTACACTCGCAATAAGAATAAAATTCTTTTCGTATCAGGGAAATGATTAACAATAAAGTAATTTTAAAGAGTGAAATTGTCAGAAAAATCGTAAGGCAAGAGGTTAACCACGCCGTCATTACGTTTTCGACGAAGGCTGAATCGGACCACGTGGTACCTACATGATCTTACCAAATCAGCTTTACTTTAAACGGTATTATAAATGTTCGTGTCGACCGCCGATGATCGATGCGAAACGAGAAATCGCTCGAGCATATATTTCCTTTCTTTCTAGCAGTCGCGATACGGAAAAATACATTTGGACAGGAGCCAGTCGAAGGTTCGTGTATCGTGCTCTAAATACTCGGTAATCGCGCGGTAATTAATTCTACACGGAAGGAAAGTCATTATTTTTCCCTCTTTTTCCCGACGATCGATCACGAAGAGGAATAATCCGAGACGGATCGTCGCGGTCTTTCCGGAAATATTTACGCAAGCAGGATCTGTCGTCGAAATGGATTAAATAAAACGATGGGTAAGTGACTTCGAGACGAAGTGAATCGTTTATATGCTTGAAAATTTTATACGAGATAAGATAGAATGCGTGTCGAAGGCGACTCGTCGGATTTCGAGGTTGCTCGCGTGTTCGAAATGGATCAGTGTGTCGCCGTCGTTGCGCAAACTACCGCGAAAAAGTTGCTAGTTAGGCGGCTGAAATGCGGTTAAACGCGATAATTTCAAAGGCCAAACACACCCTTGCGGGCGCGAGATTTCGTTGAGCGAGGTTTATCTTTGTGAATAAAAAAGAAAAATCGAAAGTGCAGAGGGGCGATGAAAGCGAGGATACGTCATTAACGAGCACGTCGACGACGTCGAAGAAAGCATTGATATTCGCGGCACGATCGTACGTCGTATTATTTAAGTTTTCTTTTTTCTTTTTCCTCCAGGCAGCGAGCTACCTGCACAGGCGAGCTGGAAGACTGGTTCGTCATTTGGTATGCCATTAATTAATTTAGGGCCTCGAGAGCCAGACGCGTCTCGCAATTAGTGTCACGAAATCAAAATGGCACACGTGCGCCACAGCTGCCTCGTGTAAATATTCCGCCCTGATCTTAGAAGTGCGCTCTTTGAATAGCACCACGACTTTCCGCCGATCTTTTCCAGCAAAAGCCCGTTAACCGAAGTGAACGACAGAAACAACTGAGAGAAAGAAGTAAAGTAGTCGAATCGGGGATTGCCAACGAGTAAATTACCCAAGAAAATTAAACAAATATCACTGTTACAGAAAAACGCAAATCGAGTGACGGAGGACAGAAGAGGGGAAAAAAATAGCAAATCACACGGCACGCGATTTCGCGATTTGCAGGTTCATGCTTCAAGGACACATCCAGTTCCCGCCCCCCCTAAAACAAAGTATAATTCTCGCATTTATTGTACCGCGGGTCTTCTCTGTAACCTGCGCAATATTACTTTTCTTCGTTTCTCGAAGTCGACCAAGGTCAAGTAAAAGTAGTTAAACGTTGCTAACCCATTAATCTGGTTTCATATAAGTCGCCGTTGAGCTTCTTCATCCCCTTTCACGCAGCTATATCCGGTTGCCTTCTCCACAAGGGCTGGTCAGCTCGTCGTGGGCAGTAAACATTCGATCTTTCGCGGAAAATTATCCCCGCCTCCCACTCCATCTCCACGTTATCCATAAATTCGAGCCGGTCGGAGTCTTGTGTCAGAACGGGGTAAGAAATCCATGAACGCAATGCGGAAGAAACAGAATATGTGTGTGCTTCGCGGCACACGCATGTACGGTGCACGCAGAGACCGCCCCGTGACGTGACGTGACCCGTGCCAGGGTTGGCCTTGATCCACATTTTTCCCTCCGTCCCGCTTTTTCCTTCGTGTCGGGCTGCGTAAGCGGAAACCGGTAGTAAATCTTGCAACGCACTGCCGGATAATGTTCTCTCTTGAGGATCGAGCCCGATTTCAACCCCCCGTTTTCCTTCCACCCAGCCCCACCCCCACCACTCTCCATCCGCCATTGAATTATCAAATCATCGATTAGGTATGTTTAATGCACAAGATAAAACGTCCTGTGAGTTGGTAATCAGTTTCCAAATATTTATGGAATTTAAGTACCATCGTGCTGTTAATAACAAAATTAAAAAACAATATTAAAACGTCTGATGTTGGGTCGAAGATGACCTTCGCGATTTAATCTCTATCCAACGCTTTCCGAACACCCGTAAAGATTGCAGTAATGGACTTACGAGCCACTGCTTTAATAACTTTGGCGTAGTTAATGGTCATAAACGGGCCATTTTATCATCAATTTCAACTTCACCTTTTATCTGTTTTATCATCCGAATATCCGTCGATTACCATCATTTGAAGATGTAATTGTTTTCGGATGCATGTTCCAAGAGGAATCAAATGTTTCCGAAGAATATGTTAGCGAATTTTAAGAACTGTTTATTATAACAAAAATTGGACATCAACAAATTAATATTTTATTTACAAGATTATAAACAAACTAGATTCTCCGTCGAACGTTCATTCCTTAGATTTCTTCTCTTTGGTATCCTTGAGTTCCCCTTTTTCCAGGAGAGCACTGGTAATGCCCACTTTTTTCAATTCTTCCACTAGCTCGCCGTTATGATGCATTTCCAGAAGTATATCGCACCCACCCACAAATTCCCCATTTATGAACACTTGAGGTATTGTGGGCCAATTTGAAAAATCCTTGATACCTAAGTACAGAAGAAACTGGTAGTGTTTTATCATTTATTTTGCTGTTGTTTTCCACAGAGAACAGTCATTACTTTGCCTAAGTTCTTCATCTTTAAGGACATCGTGTGCGTCATACTTAACATTGTGCATCCTCAATATTTGGACAACCGCATTACTGAAACCACACCTAGGTTCTTCTGGAACACCTTTCATGAACACAACCACTTTGTTTTGCTATAATAAAAATTGACATCTGATACACTGTTATTCAAAATGAAAAACGTGTAACGTTGATGCTCCCACTCCATTTTAATTCAATTATTTCTTTAACATAATTCATAGGCGATAAAACGCTCATCGATGTCAAAAACTTTCCAGGAAATACATATATTTATACTTGCTTACGCTACAGAATTAGATGTAGCCGACATTTCGCAACTTAAAACGTACACTCAGAAACAGTATCATAATGAATTTAATTCAAAATATATTACAAATATTCGTGGACTCATTTACCTTAACGAGGTTAGATACCTTATCCAGTTTCGTGGTGAAGCTTCTGATTCCATTATAAAACCTAAGTGGAATCATTTCTCTAAACTATTGTAGTTAAAGCAGAAATCAAATCTTTAGTTTTTTTAACGAGAAACTTGCAATATCAGATACGTTATCCAATCAACGAATCAATTGCGAATAGTTGTTGGTTACTTTGTGTTGCCATCTTGGTTTCGCAATTTCTGACAATTGCTTGGCCATCTAGTGGTCAGATATTAGTAAACGTTGTCCCTGACGGTATACAACCAGTTGTCGATACTAGCTGTTTCACGTTTAAAAACTGTACACTAAAATAAACCTGACATGCAATCATGTCGCAAATGATCATCTCGGGGCTGTACATTGAAGGCCAAATTTCCAGAAATTGATCAATTGACGAGTGTCAATTAGAAACCTCGTCGGTGTTTCAACCATTAATTCCAAAGATACCATCATTTTTTTAATTTCTTAGTTCATCAACCTTTCCGCTAGATAACACTATCATTCACTTTCCATACTTAATTTGGTATTTTATTGAAATATTTCATTATAATGAACTTTCTGCAAAGTTTTGTTCCAAAAGGTAATTCCTAGTATATTCAGTAACCTATTCGTTATTGGATAGTCAATTAATAATGCAGCAATTATTTTTTTTACAGAGGGCGTGTACAAGAAACATGGCGGCGCCATCTTGTAACAGAAATATACTAATCGACTAGTAGCTTGCGCGTTTTACCGTAGATGGGGCGACAAGTATTTTCAATCTTGTTTGTTACATGTAAGAAATTAAATATTTATTGGATACGTCACAATTGACAGTTGTTTCTGCACAGTATTGTTTGAAGAGGCTTCAACAACAATCTAACATTGCTGAGAAAATATATAATCAAAATTTGTTCAACTGTTTTGCCATTTGTTTATAATCCGTCGAATATTTAATGCAGGAAAGAGGCCCCCATTTCGACTAATGACATCCAGGTGATTGGAATAGAGTAAATGCCTATTTATTTTCAACGTAATATCTTACAGCGATAATTACAAATTAATTTACAATGCCTAAAATAATTGATTAACGTCGAAATCGTTTTAAAACAATTAATGTTTCAAATTTCGTAAGGAGCAGCAAGATAGAGAATACCATTTCACCAGTGCCACTTCAAATTCGATCTACATACGTATTAACGTTCATGGCCTACTTCCATACGGTGTACGTGCAACACGGATCTTTAGTATGATACTTTTTAGATAATCTTTCAATATATTGCTTGGTCAGAAAACCAGAACAATAATAACGAACTTTTTCGTTATAAAGCGTACTTGGTATCGACTCTGTTTTTTTTCTGTGATACGATTACGTGAATATCCATAAATGCTATGAACTTATATCTTATCTTTGTCGATACGATATCAGTCGACCAAGACCACCCCAAAATATGTTTCTGTGGGCCCAATGACAAAGGAATTTGCGACAAACTTTCAGTCTTGAATTTCTAGTTTAATTTCGAATAAAACATCCTACATACTAATTTATCTTATTCGACGTTTTACTTCTAATCATATTCTTCCGATTACGGTCATCCAGTTTCGTTCATTACCGTGACGTGCATCAGTGAAAAATTGTTCAAGAGAAAACTCGTTAACCGACGCTACACGATCGCAGCACGTGGATGTCCTTTACGAATCTATGACGTCACGTCGAAATCATGGTCACAGCAACCGATCACCATGGAAACTCGCTTCGTAAAACCTACGCGAGGGAGAACGCCCACGAGATTTTAAAGTTCGTTCGGTATACGCATCGGGGGGCACAGATTCACGGGCTAAGTCCTTGCGATAGGTCACGGATGAAAGCCACCGAAAATAGCAACAGGTAAAATGTTAGTAAAAATACATACGCTAACGGGGGAATTGGCGCTTTCACCGTTGATTCATGAAAACGAAATTCAGGCGTGCACGACGAATTATCGGTAAACGTAAATTTTAAAACGTATGCTCATTATTTATTTTGCAGTAACGAACAATACACGCTGAACGTGTTCTGCGACACACCGAATGAAATTATTCTCAAGTCCACCGAACAGAAAGAACGCGACCTTCTAACGGACACGAACATTTTTTGCTATTGCGTAATGCACCGACAGGCTTATATATTATCCACGGGTTACACGTTCGCGTTATAAGATTACGCAGTGAAGTTCACAGAAATAGTTTTCCTACTTCTTCCTCCCTTCCTCTTTGCTTTCGCGTGACGTCCGTTTACAATGTCGCGAATAAAGGAGCCGGAGTTAACAATGACGTAGCTGCTGGATTTCCAAGCCGCGAATGAATATGTATGTATATGTATGTCGAGTGTAGCTCACGGAATGGTTACAAGCTGTTCCGAAACGAGCGGAACCACTGACATTTGAAAGAAAAAATTTGCGTAATGTCGAACGTTTATAAGGAACCGTGTTGCGATACATATAAATACTTACACGCAATAATAACACGTAAGCTTATAACAGATCCCCTGTGCGTTCCAGTTACTTTTTCCTGTGGACGAACCTGCAATTGTGTCCTACTATTACAAGTAGCAAGAAATATGATTGTGTACGAGCTTTAAATTTAATAAACAGAAGGCAGGCTGCGAGAGAACCACGAAGGTCAGTCGCAAACGGAATAAGGGGACACACAACTTCAGAGGAGAGAACGTTAGTGGGATCTCACTGTATGTTCGGGGCTCCGATTGTTGTACTATTTTACGTGGTGACTCGCTTTAACGCGACTATACCGTGACGACGGGTTTCACTTTGCCGCAATGTGGCCCGCTACTGCCAGTTAATGCATTTTCACTCGTGGGACGGTGACGCTAAATGATACGGTTTCCTGTTCACAGGAAACTCGAAACTCTCACACTCTGTCCCAGGTATATACCGCCAAAACTCTAGCACACGCAACTTGGTTGGGATATACGTGTACCTAACCTGCTAAAAAACATCGCTTCACGCAAAAATTTTACCAACCACGCGTTACAACCGTCCGGAACTTTTTTCGCGTAAATAAACCCGTTGAAGCACCGTTCTTTTGTCGCGTTGGAAAATGATATACAAGTATATACCATATTTGTAGGACGTAGGGAATCACATTCTCGAAATCCGTGTCAGTGAGATAAGTGTATAAACGATTTCGGTTAGAAGGTGAGGCTCAACGTTCGTCAGGTCGTGTTTCGATTATCCCCCTAGCGGGCGAGTAGGTTCAGGTGGGGGAGGTTGTCGGCACTGGCAGCACTGCGACGAAGAACAAAACGTGTCGGAGCGAGAAGGAACGGGCGAACTGAGAACGGGACAAGGAGAGAATGTTTCGTGAAGGAAGAACGCGGCGAACGTATATCGGGATCCATGGCACGCGCAACGAAGAGAGAGAGAAACCTTACGCCGATTCCTCTCGAGGTCGAACAGGGAACGAAACAGAAAAAGATAGACCGGTCGGTCGACCGTACACTGGCGCGCGCGCGTATGCTTACGCACCGAACGCGTTGTCGGCGATGCGTTTCTCGACCAGAAACAGGAGAAAAAATGATCGTGCACAGGGCGTTTACATAGTGGCCCAGGCCAGTATTGAAAATACGATAAAAACCGTAAAATGGCTTTCGAACAGAGAGCCTGACCCTTTTTCTTTTACTACTGACTCATAATAAAATTCAAGTGTCCGTGGTGGGATTAACTTGTGCCGACCAAAAGCTTTTCTTCTTTTTGCACGGAGGTCGAAGCATCATTTTGCAGCTGTTACGCGAAACACAACAGATGACTCTGTTGGCCGTGTAAAACGATCGAAAATGACCGACAAGTAATTGAATGGAAGACAAAAAAAAGAAGACTCAAACTTTGGCAGATGCAGTCAAAGGGGGAACAATGTGAAACAGAAACGGGGACCGATAGTTCCGGCGTCACAGAGAGAGAGAGAAGGAGACGCAATCGCGAGTAACACGAAAAGAAGAAGACACGAATTGTGTGCAGTAAAGTGGGAGGAGAGAGAGAGAGACGGTGTGCAGGGATAGAGTAGGGATGAAGAGAGAGAGTGGTACGAAGTGAGTGCCACGCGACGCGTTGGGCGGTGAAAGAGAGAGAGGAGAGTGGCGCGAACAGAGGGAAGGGGGGTTAGGGGAGAAGTAAATCGAGTGGCTTGGTGAGCGGTGGACGGTATCCTGAGAGAGTCAGTGGTGGGCGGCGAGGGGAGCGAGGACAAATGACGAGGCGCGCGAGCCATCAGGGCCGTATGCTAGAGAGCACGCGACACGCGTTCCAGGAGCCGTGGTTGCTTACCGGTGGCGACCTTAACCCTTGACTAGTTAATAAAAGTCACGAAACTGTTGGAAGACAATGCGATCTCGGAACGTCTAAGATTCGATGGTGTTCTCCCTTTTATCGATACTTTGCTCGAAAATACACCTGGACTCGAACCCCATTTGGTAAGATACACACGTCTGAAACGAAACTCGATCAATTGGCATTTAGATCAGATAGTGTATTGTAACGTGAAACATTGAAAAATATAGTTCCGAAATATTTATTCATAATTTCGTGCTCTTTTCCTCGATGTTTAGTCGACAGTAAACATTCATGGAAAATACGAATAACTGAGGCACGTTGAAAGTCGAACCGAAAGGTGAGAGAAGCCAGCGGTCACGATAAATTCAGCTTCGGCAGCTGCTCGGACCGCCTCGACAATATCCAGCCCAAAAGACAGAGAATCCTCCAGCATCTGTCTCGTTTCCCGAGAACCATGCTAAAAAGTAGCGGGTTAGAACCAAGGAGACGCATAACTTTGTGTTTACTGGCCGGTTACCGGTAACCCGGGCTGGCCGTAACCCGAAGAATATGGGAACGATGATGGGAGCCTTTTCGCGGAGGACGGGTGAGGTTAGGGAAGGGAGAACTGTGAGTCGGCGGGAATGAGAAGCGAGAGACACCGAGGTTGGGAATAAAGTCGAAAGAGGATGCGGGCCGAGGGAGAAGAGACGTCGAAATAGAACGGGAAAAGGAACGTGGAGGCCGCGGGAGGAACTGAAATAGAGAGTGGAAGAGGATTCACGAGTGCCTCGCGAACTTCTCTCTGCATTAACGGTCGCAGACTACAAAGTGTACGAGAGAGAAATGAGAGGTAGAGAGAGCGTATACGCTCGACGCGGCGCTGAGACCAATACCCCCTTCGCGGCGGACTCGACTCTCGAGTATCCGTTGAATATTGGTTTAACCTGCGCATTATTGCCAGTCTTTCTGGACTTTACTGTCCGTTAAAAAATGATGCGCAACGGTGAGCTGGATGGTTTTTGACAAGAAAAACAATGAAATGACAATGCAGGTGAATCATCTCTTTCCGAAAATTCCGGTATCGCGGTACACCCTGTATAAATATCAACAGATATAGATTCATATCGAGCGTTACGGACACGCTCGTGTACGTCGCGACGAGTTGTGTCACGTTGAGTAGGTCGTCGTAGCGACGTGTCACGTATATGTGATAGCGCACAGGGTCAATCACAATGGATCTCTGCGTATATTGTACGGGAAAGTATATTTGTACTACGAATAATTCAAACTTTATCTGAAACCTTAACGAAACGTCGAACGTGTGTGTAGACTTGACCCATTTCACGAATCATTATCATAACAAAAATCAACGCTTCGACAAACGAAATTTAATTCCCATCCTTTGGACTTCTTGTTGTTGGTAGAATCACCCTGCTCTCGATTGCACCACACAACTTTCGCCGCACCCTGTACAGTCGCAAAGAGAACGAGGGAGGGGAAGAGAGAGAGAGGGAAGAGTGCGCGCGGCACGAGGGAAAACAGAGATGGTGAAAGGATAGATAGAGAGAAAGGGGTACGGGATAAAGGCGGTAAGGGGAGGGTCAGACGTTCTACCGTTGCTTGCAACCAGCAAGCTTGGTTCGCAACGGTGAGGGAGAGAGAGAGAGAAAGAGCGAGGAGGAGAAGTGGGGCAGGCGATGGGTGGTGGGGGAGGGTGTAGTGGGTGGCAGCTGAACACGGAGTGATAGGGGAAATCAGTCGCGGTTCGAGTACCGCCACGTATGCACGCGGACGAGTCAGCTCGCTCCGTAACTTGTCACTGTCTGTGCTACACGACACGTTTTTATATCTCTCTGTTTCTGTAACGTCGAGGATATCATTTTCCCTTGAAATAAATACCGGTCCCCGGATTTGGACAAAGAAAACAACACCCGTAACCTTTCCCCCGGATTTTATTAGGCTTTTTCAAAAAATCAAGAGAAGCCACAAGGAGAGAATAACGCTTGCGCGCCGTTTCCCACAGCGACACAAGGGGGAACCGCCGACCAGAGAGAGACCAATCAGAAACACCGATGTAAACAGAGCAGTAGAGTTTTAAACACGAGTTCGGTGCGCGGCTGAGACGTTTCGCGGAACGAGAAAGAGCAACTACGTCTCGCTCCCTCTTTGTTCTGTCTGTCTCTGTTACCACCACCCCCCTCGCTCGTTCTCTCGCTCTCCCACTCTTTCTTTCTCTCGTGACGAAAGGACGTTCGAGATAATCCGAACGAGCGTTTCTTTGAGGGGAAAGTCGTCTGTCTGTCTTTGATATACACACCAGTTTTCAATTGTCGCTCCAGAAGATTCCGTGCGCGCGCGCCTATAGTCTCTCTATCCGCGGTGTCCCCCAGTAAAATAATACAAGATCATCGTTGGATCCGTCCGTGGCGGTGGTGTGTAAACTCTCTACCGTTATCGAGAGGACATAGAACTGTATATACTGTTGTTGTGCGGTAATTTCGTGGGAGGTGAAGTGACACACACAAGGATAATTTGCGCGTTGTCTTCTGCTAGAAGAGATATTTTCAACCAACAACAACGAAAGATAGATAGAGAGAGGAAGAAAGTATCTGAAAGCACGGTGGGCCAAGATGCTCGACTTCGAACAACAGGCGAATCAAGCACAGGCCCTGGCCTCGCTCGACGAGGACTGGCACCTGCTCGAGGGTGAGTGTACGACCTTCGCAATTTTTATTCTCTATGTCTCTCGCATGTTCGATGCAAACCTCGCGCGACACACAACACACACGACAGCGGCGTCGAACGCTATATCGGTGCGTGCACCTGGTGAAACCTGTGTTCTCGAGGTGGATACACTCGATGACCCTTTCAGGCGTGTATTGCTTTCCTGTTGGTTGGTGACCGAATATACGGGGTGTTAAAGAAATTAACAATCAATCGTGTGATTATTTTTGTTTGTTTATTCTCTTCCTCGTGGATAGTCGTATATCTAGGTCAGGTTAGGTATTCTAAGACGCTCGATCGTAGAATATAGGTTCCCGTTGTGACACGGACGGTGTGCACACTACATTCTGTAGACAAAAATCTAGATCGCGAAAAGTAAAATCGCAACGGTCCTATAATGGAACGAATATTAAGCCTTGAGACGAAGTTATCGAAAGTAAGCGTTGCAATGCGATTTCGTAAAAGCGAAGTAGCCTCTTAATGGATCGCGTATCTTATCGAATCACGACACCATTAAATCAAGTAAATATTAACAGAAATGAACAGAATCTCGAGGACACAGCAACCACCAGCGACTGTGTGATGGATAAAACCTGACCTGTGCTACGGTGAGCGTAACTGACGCGTTAGAGACACGAGAAAAGACAATGGATTTTTGCAAATGTTTTTTTCATTCAAAGAAAGTAGTGAAAAAGTATCAAGAACATGCATTTAGAATACCTATGAATTCCAGGAGAATCTAAAAAAGAGATAAACCTGCTTTTCGATCCTACAAACTGAAAATGTGCTCTAAATAGAGTCTTGTCGATAGTTTTCAGTGCGCATCAGTTATCAATCGAGTCGAGTCTCTATTAAAAGAATATTTGACCGTGCAAATAGTTCCGTTATACACACGGGTTTCACTGCGGTTAAGTCGACTGTATAACCGTTTGTTCATTGACTTCTCCATGTTAACCGATATAGTCATATCCGGATTGTCAGTATCGTGATTAAATTTTCTGTTTTGATTCACCAACATGATAAAAATAAAACATCCTGAAACTTTTACGCGTTATTCGAACGAGATTAATACGTATTTTTGTGATGTTCGTTCATCCGATAATGTTACATCTGTGTTTCATATCAAAGGACCAGAAACAAGACTTTCACCTTTATGTTTCTTCGTCAAGGTTTCTGGAAATTATTATCGAACGCACAAGGTGTTATGAAACGCAAGCCGTGTGACCCTTGGTCGTATAGCTTCGAACGTGTCCTTTTTATCGAACAGCTGCCTTCCGGACCAGTCTTTCGACTGTATGTATACCTACTGTCTCTTTTTTCTGACCGCACGGACCCTCTGGAAACGCGTGTTCACGGCTTTCATTGTGATTTCTTAATACTCACCCACGGGAAATAACGGCGCAGTCGTGAATTTCGTACCGTTTTGTTGGCACTGTCTAGAGCACTCGACGCCACTGTCTAACTGAACACCTAACCTATTTTCAGTCCACTTTATTTCTTAGCAATTTCTTAAATATACACGTAACGATACTTATTGAATTTGTAAATGTAACTTTATTATTATTTTTAATATAGTAGTACTCGATGTACGTTTAATATGTAAACTAACACGCCGAAAGAAAGTCAGAAAGCTACAGCAGAAAGAAAAGTGAAAGGAGGTGTGTAAGGTCGAACACACTTGGAATAAGCTTCAGTGAGATTTCATAAGGAATTTCAACATGTACAGCGAGTACACAAACGTGACAGAAAAAAAATGATAAATCAAGAACGTTCGATAAATTGGTTTGCGTCGACTGGCATTAGTGGACTCGTTACATTTCTCGACGGGCATTAGGGTGGCGTATACGGTGGTGTGGAGTGGGGTGGAATTAGTTACAAATATTTGGGAACGGTTTGAACGCGCGAGTACGGCCGGTTGATTGACTTTTAAATTCACCCATACCTTCTGGAAAATTGAAACTCGTCATTGCATCGCCCCGAGGGGCATACACACACACACACAGGGTTGAAACTTTATTCGATGCATCTATAACCAATTATTTTGTCCATACCTTCTGGAAAATTGAAACTCGTCATTGCATCGCCCCGAGGGGCATACACACACACACAGGGTTGAAACTTTATTCGATGCATCTATAACCAATTATTTTTCAAAATTTCTATTAATATCAGTTGAAAATTTGAACGATTTCAATGCTCGATACATCATCGCTCGTTCGTGTAATTGTTTAAACAAGTGTATTGTTGTTTTTTGGATTGTGTTTCAATAGGAAGATCGTGTTTCGCGCGAATCATTCGAAATCCTGATTTCCGGAACACTTGTCCGGCACACTCACCGCCACCACCACGAGCACACACGCAGTGCTCCGTCTGTGTCGGTTCGCGCATATTGCGTCTCGTGGAAAGCACGACTCTCGCACCTGTTTCACACAGAGCACATAAATGTTTGCGGGAACAATATCGTGTTTGGCGATGCAACGGGCTTCACCTGGCTGTGTTGTTACCGCACACTGAACCCCCTTCAATCCGGTATGTTTTTAACTTTTGCCACGCATCCGAATTCCCGTGAATCTCGTATATGTCCTCTGTGCAAACATGGCGTCTCGCGAAAACGTGGTGCAAAGGGGGGGACACGGGGCGGGCGAGTAAGTGAACGCGGCGATGCCCCCTTCTGCGGGAATATGGGTCATACCCAGAGAGATGATAGTAATAGATATACAGGGTGGGACACAGTTGCTTTCTCCGAGGCTGTTCTCTATCGTTGACCTCAATAGGATATGTCCCCCCTCCCCTTCCTGTGATCTGTAACGGGAGTGACCTTCGAATGACCTTCCCTGACGAAGAATCTGTATTTGTTTTGAGATTCAGTTGACACTTGTTGAAATTCTGGCCTCGCCTCCCGGGATCACACGCACACACACCTGTTTTTCGTATCTGTTCAAACAATGAGCGGAGTTGAGGCCTTTGTCACCTACATGTATACATATACAGGGTGATACAAAAAATAGGTTCGGAACTTTTACGCTAGATGGTATTTGCCAAATGATTTTTAATATTTTTAAATTATTTGACTAGTATGATATTCTAAATTAATAGTTGTGATTTTATAAACAATATAATAGATTTTCCCGCTTCGGGAGCTAAGGTTTTCAACAGTGTTTATTGGTTTCTTTTTTTTTACAGTTTTCTTCATTTTTTCTGTACGGTACACATAACTTCCGAGGCGAGAAACTCACCCACTTTAACCGAAACGAAAAATTGTATATAACTTTGGAAATATTACTTGTTCGAGCCATGTTTATCAGGATTTTTTTTTACGTGTACTAACTACCCTAGAAGGTATAAACCCTTTTTTTGTACACACCCTGTACATCTGATTCAAAGGATCGTTCGTGTTTGATCTTTTTCTTGAGTAGCTTACTATTTTCACGTGTGCTATCGGGCGATTTATTTAGAAGAATTGCATCTTCTGCCCAGATTTCAGGTATTACTGGGATCTATACGTTTTTCTGTCAGCGTATCAGCTTTTTTATCTGGGCAGAATTTTATTGTTTTCCTCGAGGATAAAAGTACAGGGGTTAGAATCGATGTACAGCAGGAACGGGCAACGGACTGGTCTGACTGAATCTTTACGAACGTATCTCGGCTGCTCGCGGGACGAGAGTTCCATTTTCATGAATATCTAAGGGTCCCCTACAGCTAAAGCTTCTCATCAGGCGTGGAGCAACGTCGCGCGGAGGGATCGAGAAATTCACCGTGTACGAAGCACAACCGTACGAAACTTTCCTCGTGGTGTAACTACAGGCCGATATAGAACTAGCAAAACTCTCTGGCTTAACCCTAGAACGGCACGGTGTTTATTTTCCAGGAATATATAACCATTGATGTTTCTAACCGTACAGTCGATATAAGTATCTACAGATTCTTTTTGCTTAGAATATTCCACCGATTGTTATGCAAACTACGAAGATCAGTAGAAAACTTTAAATCAAAAGTGGATGTCAAAGTGACTTCAGGAGATCTTAACTTAACCTAACCGATTGGAATCACGTGTCGACAAAAGATGCAACGAAGTTTACAAGAGACACGATCACTGGCTACACACGTTCCACGGATTGATCCCGTGACAGGGAAAAGAAGTACCTACTATATTTGCATTTAAGGCCAACAGGGATATACAATCGTTATCATCCTCATTAATCTTTGAACCACACCGCTGCTGTGTGTTTCCAAACGGTGCGCGGTGCCTAACTTGTTGCACGCGTTCAAAGAATTTGTAAAGGTCAAAGAATGGCGCAAACGGCATAAATCAGCAGCTGCTCAACACCCGAACCGAGGAGGTGGGAATGTACTGGGCGTACGGAGCCGGATGATGCTGAGAAATTGAGGATTCTGCGAGAAAAATCTAAAGATATTCAAACGTGGAGTGTCGTGACTGGAAGCTTAATGGCGTTCAGTGGACCAGAATCAAAATTCAGCAGCTCAAATAGTCAAAAAAAAAATTTCTATTATCTTTCAAAAAGTTATTAACCATTGGAAGGTCCGTTCCATAATTAGTCTCCTCGGGCCATTTTTCCTATCATCGATATCTTTATCTATAAGATAAGAACACTGTTAGTGATTGACGATGTTATCGAAGAGGATGCCCAAAACTGATAAAACTGTATCCGTTCATGTACAGTACTTGTATGCAAAACAATTTTATAAGAGTCAGTAGAAAGCGCGTTAACGCTCGTTTTCCGAATCCGTTGAATAAACTTAATAGAAGTGTTTCGAATAACCGAGCACGAGGATAAACACTAATTTCGGTTTGTCACTCGGACACCCGTTTCTATTCGTTGTCTGTTATTATACGCTAGTTTGGAATCGACAGGAAATTAGTCGATCGAATTGTATGGCTCCCGTTCAATCGTTCCCTCCTTTCCCGCCTCCACCAGTGTGTCTGTGTGTTAGTCAAACACTGGTGTGGCTGCGTGAATAAATAAGAACGATTTTTCGTCGGGTCATCGATTCGCAGAGGCATTGGCCTAATTGCCGAGTCAGGGACACGCCGAACATTTACGGATATACTGTTCGATCGTTTCGACCGTTGTACCCGTCTCTGTCCCAAGGACCCGGCGCCCGAAAGTTCGTTCACTTCTTCTCAATGCTATCCCTCTCGTGAAATGGTTGTACATGTTCTCTCTTTAAATCCCTAAATTGGATACTTTGCTAGACCCATGAATCGGTTATATCTAAATTATGAAACTAATATATATATATATACAGTGATTCCTCGATGAATGCGACACGAGCAACGGCGTTATTCCTACCACAAATCAAAACAGAGTAAACAAAAGCTAAGCAGAGGCTCGGCTTCGGGCAAAAAACAAATATATGAAGAGCTGACAATTTTTCCGTTTTGCCACGAATGCTCCGAAGTGGACTCGTATACGTCTCACTCATCGAGACATTACTGTATATGTTGTATCCTGTTGTTTTGAAGTCGAAAACATCGATACTGCACAGACCTATTTTTTTTCTTCTTTTTGAAATTTACCTTTCGAAGGAATACTTGTATTTATCAATTTAGAACGTGGGGATCAACGTCACATCAGTGAAATTACGGTTCCTTGCTCCTTTAATACCTATCCTTGAGAAGTTAGATATTAATTGGTGACAGAATTTCACAACATCGGTACTAAAAAAGGTTCGGTCTGTCTAACGCGTTAATTCGTTCAGTTTCCCTGATCATACGCGAATCATCAATGATTTTACCATAGATGACAAAGATGTGTCCACATAGCAAACAATGAATAAACAAGAGGAAAGGGGATGGGATCGTCGGCGAGTAAACGATAGTGTTTCCCGCGATCTCGGGGGGTGGAACTGTTTATACCATTCGACCCGTTGAATTTTCATCGCGTGCCAAGATTTAAAATGCATCCGTTCCACCGGGCAAGGCTATACCAACCCTACACCCGTCCGTCGACCGAAACGTTTTGATGAAAAAAATGCAAACGCGGGGGGAGAGACAGAGAGAGATAGAGAGAGAAACAGACAGAAAGAGGGACAGAGAGAGAAAGAGAGAGAGTGGCAGGAGGGTGTAAAGAGAAAGAGAAGGGGTTCCAGGAGGAGGAAAAGGGGGGGTGGCAGCACTGCGGCAGAAAACTGGTCCAGGTGCAAGCTCGATACTCGCCGGAGAGCGTGATTCGCGTTGAATATTCGCCAACTGGAATTCCTTATCCCTGCAAAACCGGCGGCACGGCGTTACCCTGCGAGAACGAACGTTGTACACGGGGGTCCGCTTTTCATCCTCTTTCTCCTCGTTTCCTCCTTTAAATTAAACGTTTCGCCCGATTAGAAGAGAGAGCCGCTGCTCTGTGTGGACTCCGAGGGGGGGGAATCGATATCGTGTTCTTGGTCCGCGAACGAAATGAATCGTTGTGCAGCGAGCATCTGTCTGTCTTGATTAATCGGTAACTTAATCAGCTAATGTTAGTTTATACTTGTGAATCGTTGATTGAAATACGGAGCAATCGATACTTAGGAATCGATATTAACCGTTTTCGGCACGGACCACCAGTGGTCCATAGAATGTTGGATTGTTTCTAAGAGAAATGTATATGGATACATATTTCATACACAGTACTTGAATTGCACAATGGTTTATAAATTGACCCTAAATGTAGATGTCTAATTGGGTTGAGATCGCGAACCTTGAACATTTTCTTTAATCATTCATAACTAAAAAACTAAGGTATACATATAGGACGTATGTTCACTTAGGGAGAAAAGTGATGTAGGGAAGGACGTCCTGCTATTTGATATTGAGAATTATTGAAATATATGTCAAATTAACATTTGATTTATCATTTTAGTACTTGAAATCAATTTACCAAGTGGTAGAAGGCCCTTCTCTCACGCCACTTTTTCCTACGAGTTTGCTCGTGAGGGTTCATACGATGGTTCTTACTAATATTAGTACATATAAATTTATCCCAAGTATTGACATGCATTTATGAATCATCCTGTACGTCATGTCTGTTGACGCGACGTCTACTTATAACGTCCTCCGGAGTATGACGGCCGAGGCGAGACGACGATTGCGTTTCACGATGATTTCGCAGTCGATATACCAGGGAATTCCTGGTTTTAATGATCCAAGGACGGATCCTTCGTAAAAGTGACGTCGTCGTCGTCGTCGTTCCTCTCCTTTCCACCGTAGACTCATCGAAAGTCGCACGGCGCGGGGGCAGCGTATGACGCGCATTGTCATCGTCTTTGTCGTACGTTTTCATTTAGCTGGATATATATCGTTCCTTTTCATTCGCAGATAAGATTACGGCTTACACAATACACACACATATAGCTCGCGAAATCGACCGATGCCCCGATAAATGTTTGCACGCATGCAACCAGCGAGGTATCGATTACAAAGCGGGTACGATAAGTTGATCGTCACGGGGGTATCTAGCTTAGTAATTTCTTGGGCACGCGCGTAATTAATGGCAAACGACTGATTACGGCGCTTTCCCTAACGCCAGAGAGTTACTTCGAACCGGTTTTACCCCTCGGCCGTGTTGTGACGTTCTTCGATTTTTCATCTGAAAATGCTCGAAGCGCGCGTGTTCGTTGCGTTGAACACACGTGGAAACGGGGAGAGGACTCTCCGAACTCTGTGTGGACACGAAGGCGCCTTGCGAAGGCCTTATCCTACGATTGACGCAATAGAAAGTCGAGTCTTCGCAAGGCTGTTTCCAATGGCGCGCGTTCAGTTCGCGTTTTATTATGTCTCCGAGTGCTCTGTGTCCACCGTGTAAGATAATTTTCACCGATAGATTCTGTATCTCTTGGATTCTAGAAAATTCAAATGCACGGACACGTGTAGGGGAACCCCCTGCTCGGTAGGTAAACCCCTGACATTTCAACGTCTTCATTACTAAATCGTGTAGAAAAATAAATAACCGATTATAACGTGTATGCATGAGTCCAGAAACAATTGCAAGTCAGTAGTGGAGCTGTAAGTATTCGAAGAATTCGAATAGTACGAAGTATCCGTATTATTTAAATATTCCGATAATAGAAATGATCGAATTTCGGATTGTACCGACTAGGAATTTGAAAAATAAATAATTGTGAAAGACCAAGGTCTGTTGCTTGTTCGGCCCGATCGAATTAAACATTACAATGGTCAGAGAGTACGCAATAAATGGTTGGTCTCCGGCCATCAAAAAAGTAAGAGAGAGAGAGAGGGGAGAGCGCGCAAGAATCCTTTGAGAAAGCTTCACGCACAGACGAAAGTGCTTTCCGGCTCCCGTGTGCCACTTATCAACAGCCCGTACGCAACCGCTGCTTAACCTCTGTCCCTCTTGATATCCTCCCTCTTTTCACCTTTCCCTTCGGTGACACGATACCCTTCTGGAGCTGTTTTCTTATTATATCCTACGCCTGCGGATCGTTTCTATGTAGTATCCTTCCAGGATTGTTGCGTAAAATCTGTCACGTAATCGCACAAGAAGTGACGAATCTGGAACAACTGTTTCTTACGAAACAATGAATTTTCACAGATTTAGCATCGAGACACGTCAAAGTTATACGATCACTACTGTAATTTGAGATGTCTAAGCAATACGTGTATGATAGTGGTGAGTGTATTAATTCATTTATCTTGCCTATCATACGGAACAAATCGCTCCAAATTCAGCAATCAAAATAATGTTGGATTCCAAGGGAATTGAGGGGATGGGAGGGTATGAAGTACAGTATGATTCAGGAATCGAGATTAGGGTGTTTTGGTCGAGGATGAGTATGTTGTACTATGACTAGTTTTGGTCATCCAACAATAATATTCCCAGTCGGTTACCAATATAATGTCCTGTTTTCGTCGAAGAACCTCCATTCTGATTCGTTTAAATATCGTTCCTTTTTTTTTTTTAAATATCGTTCGAGCCTGTTGACCGTAGATAGGAGAACGTGTATTGGAATGGTATGGATCGCGATGGTCCGATGGAAGTTACGGCGAAACTTATCGAGCAATATGCGCAGCTAAGAGCCACCACTCAATACCGACTTTCCAGGATATGTGTGTATTTGTGTTCGGTGAAACGACGCGCCGCGGTCGCGCGCGACTCCGGTAAATCCCAAGGTCAACGAGGCGATAACTGTCAGCAGGTGGCGGAGAGTTATCTTTCTTAGATCGACATTAACGCCGTAACGCGCGGGGGGAGGGGGGATGATTGGTGGTGTGTGCGCTGGTTTATTATGCCGGTGTGTTATGCGCGCGTACACGCCGCGGCGGCCGTGGCAGAGGTGGAGGAGGCAACGGAGGCAGAGTTGCAAATCAATAACCCGTGTTATAAGGCATTTGGGTATGCCGAGGATATCGATTATGGTAGCGGGCGCGTCGTCGTGGCGTGTGTGTGTGTGTGTAACGTACGAAGCGTGTCCCGCGCGCAACGGCCGCCAGAGGAGGTGTCCGAAGACGCGACACAGGTAACGCGCGGACGACTAAACTCACCAATAGTAATCGGGATTACCGTACGATTATAAAACGATGCTGATGAATCAGTCGAACTCGTTTCTACGGGGACTTGAGGAGGACCGATCTAATTTAAGCAGAATGTAAAGTAAACGAGTATCCTTGAAAAGTAGGAATTCCTTTGGAGCAGTTATCGTAGAGGGTGTTGTACCAACCAGCGACCTGTTACCCAAAGGGATCTTCCGAAGAATCGAACATTCCTAGCTCGAAATTTTTAAATGATTGACGTTTCAGGACCGAAAGAAAAAATCTGGCGAACAACGATTGCGTCTTCTTTCAGAGGGCGAGTCTTCGATTGTTTACACACCCCCTCCCCTTGGTGTGGGAGTGTAGGTGCGCACGTGAACGCCTCCCATCCCGATGCAAATGTAATTATGGATTCGCTTTGACGCTGTAAAAGTTCACTGTCAGAGAACTACGTGTCTTATTAGCTACGGGAGCGAGGTAATACGTACACACACGCGAATTATAGCCGACCGAAGACGCGGCGAGAGAGGCCCCCGTTTATCGATCGGATGCTTAACCAGAGAGGAGGAACACCTCCGTAATGAAACTTCCATTCGAGCTTTATTTCGTTATTCCGTGCAGGATTCTAATTGAATCCCTGCTTGTTTTTAGTTTATAAACCAGACAGAACAATTCGCGCCCTGTTTATGGTCGATTAATCGGCGCTCGCGTTAAAACAAGGAGGAGCCGCGTCGCCGTTCTCCTATTATATCTGTGGGGTGGTTGAATCCGAGGTTACACACACACATACGCCCTCGGGGTTACGCCATTGACCCAAACTTCAGGGGGGGAGGGACCCTCGTTTTCATTAATCCTTTCAACATCGCCCCCTCCGATCTCTCGTCTACCGTCACGGACCTCTTTGTAGACAGCCCATTTATCCATCGATTCGACGCCGCGAAATATAAATAGGCTGTTTTACTCGGCCATCGGGAATGCCGGGTGTCTCGACACCCCTACAAGTGATCTGGAACGTTCAAAAACCTGTGGAAGATCGAGTATAAAGGAGGTTAACGGGTCAGATTATATTCTGTTTACACAATCCAATGTCACGAGGATGTTTAGCATCGAATTCGATAAGTGTTCCTCAAGGTATACCGAAGTCTCGATAACTGCTCGGAAAGATCTCTACGTTGAATACCGCCGCTTTATCTCCACTACTGAGGGAATCCCATACTGGAGGCAAGAGTCTGAAATGGCAGTTCACGAGAAGACGCAATTAACAAAATGCAGAAACCACTGTATTTTCCTCTTTCTTCAATTATTATCAGTCCTGTTCCAAAAATTTTAACATATGTGTTATACATGCCAGTGACGTGTTGTCCAAAAGGATCGATCTTCCAAAAAAATCGAATCAGAAAAAAAAAAGCCACCCCTAATTCAAGCCTTACGATTCGCAAATGACGAGCGATAAGAAATGTGTTTACGCGCGCGCACTGGATCCGCACAAGGTGTAATAAAATCCAATGAAAGTTGCGGTCCGCAACGCCTCTGTGGGATATATCGTATATCGCGACGGGCGGAACGACGACGGTCGCGATCGATATTACACGCGGCGCGGAAGGACGACTGTGTGTTCTCTCTCTCTCGTCGGATAGAGGCCGATGGAGGGGGGGTGGGTCTCGATAGCAATTCGGTGTTTTACGATGTTGATCGAACCGTCGACATAATTACGGAGCCAAGCTGCCCGGCACGTTACACCTCTGACGTCTAATTCCCTACATTACTTTTTCCCCTGGTGGAAGTCGAGTTTACTCGTGGGTGTACATGTAGAGAGATTCCGCGTGTAGAAAGTCCCTAGGCGAGTTAAAACCAGCTTATCCGGCTGTGCCGAGTGCAAAGGGTTAGAGCAAGATTACCAGCCGTTTTCGACGGGAAAAGCGATCGAGAGGGAGTGATAGTGAGAGAGAGAAGGTTAATCAGGCTGTCGTAACATTATTACGCGGCGGCGGCGGCGGCGTGTAGAGCGACCCGCCAATAAAGTCTGTTGCGTAAAACACCTTGTCATCCCCATCCGGTTCAGAGTTCTCCGCGCGCGAATACATGCACGTATCTGTTGTAATATCGCGTAACCGACACGCACAGAGCAGTTTCGCCTTCTATCCATAATGGAAGTTTTCTATTAAGGGGTCATGCTCGAAGGTGTTATAGTTTTGGAGAGAAAAAATTCCCAAAAAAACATTCTTTTTTCGGCCTCCTGACTGAGCATGACCCTTTAATATAATGGAAATCATTGGTCCAGACTCCACCCCCAGTATTTTCAGAGGAGGAATCTGAATCTAGATGGACGTTAAAACTCTCTATCTATCTCGACGACAATTCTCACCGCTGTTTGATCATCGGGCGACCGACGACGCAAATCCCGAGTCCATTAGAATCGACCCGGCTAGGCGGGCGCTTTCTACACACGCTCGTGTGCATTAGATACTCGGTGTATGTATATACCACGGATGAATATTATATTATACCTTCCACAACCTCTGGCTGCCTCTACACCCGTTCCTTCATAGGTACCGATCCGTCGTCTCCTCGTGTGCACCCTCCCCAAGCCTGCAGAGATGGGAAAATTCGTAATCTAGATAAAGAGTCGTGGGTAATGAATGATGATAACAAAAAAGTTGTTCGTTGAAACTCCAATTTTTGTAACGAAATATTGGTTCTGCTTTAATGAACGACCACTTAGCAGTGGTTATTCAATGCTGGTTATTCGATCTTGTGGCCACATTCGTGTACACGAAGTTTCTTACAGTTTCACACAATGCCTCAGGCACAGTATGTTGCAGATCCATATTTTTCTCATAACTTTGTATTATTTTTAGTGAATTCATAAACGAATGTCAGACATTTATTTAAAATAAAAAAATTAATTTTTCTAAACAAAACATCTAAACATCAAACAAGTCTACCGAGTTGAAATGTGTAATCGGATATTTTGTTCTCCCTCTTGAAAGGAAATTCAGGTCTGAAAAGGTTAAAGGGTCAGGATGACGATTTTAGATATTGCTGCTTTTCACTATCTATTATTCGAATAAATGTGTGCCCATCTCTTCTTCCCTCTATGGTCCGCATCGTTTCCTCGCCTCTGGAAAGTTTTCTGTAAACCAGGGGTAAGGGTGGGGTCGTTTTATATTCGTTATCAAAGGAGAGAAAAACAAAAAGCCACCAGGTTTGATCGGAATTGTACCGCTGTCATATTCGTGGTTCCATCGTCGTGTCCCCCACTGTTGTTCTCGATGAAACAATCGAATTATAAATACGTATGAAGTGTAGCGTGTAATACTTGGTCGAATGATGTAAGTCGAGAATCGGTCGGCGTAACAGTGTCGAGGAGATTTCACAGTGTTGTTCAGAGAAGGGAGGACGGAGGGCTAAACAGGGCCGACTGATCGATCGGTCTAGGCGGCCCGAAACTTCGTCCCTTCGACGAGGGGTGGGGTGGTTAGCGATGACCTGTAAATGCCTGGAATCAAACGTTCGCCAGCGTGTGTTCCACGCCCGAGCCCGTTGCATTTTCAGAGCGTGTATATTTCTGCTCGCGAAACTTCACCTGCGGAAGTTTATCCCCACCGCCGTGGATCGAACAAAGAAGGTCGGCAAACTTGTTATGTAAATAAAAGAACAGTCGAATAAAGAACGTGAAAACGGTTTTCGATAAAACGAAATCTCTCTCTGTTCGTGTTGTGTCCGGTTCGAAAACGATAATGAAAAAATTAGACATGGAACACGGAGGAATAGCACAAGAAGAACTGTAACTTAGGTCGGATACAACCGTGTCCTTACCATTCGAGGGTTAATCATCGTTACAAGAGGATATTAACCAGTCGAATTGACTCATTTGGTAGTTCTAATGTTAAACTTGAAACTACAACGTTCACCAGTTTTCTTCGTTCCGTTGTTTAGGCGATCAGAATGTGTTTCGGTGCGGTGATTCTCGCGAAGCAGGTTATATTTCTCTTACAACTAACCGACGCCCGTCTCCGTATTTGAATAAAATTTCGATCAGGCCGAAGAAAGCTCCACCACCCGGTCGAAAAGTCGGATGGAGTCACTTCTGCCGCCGTGGTGTTCCTTCTGGGCACGTTCGGACTTAACTTTTGCGGATTAAAAATGTTAAAAGCTCGCCGAGTAGCGAGCTAGCGAGCTTACCTCGCAGATAATTGCCAGCCGTAACGAACGACGAGCGCACAATGCCAGGCTGAAACACAAACCCGAGCAGAGGGAGAGAGAGCAAGCCTGGATTTCGCGCACCACCTGCGAAAATTCTTTGACTCCTTCACAACGCTCTCTGCGTGTTTCATTTCACCCTTTCCCTCCCGCCCTTTCCCACCACCCGAGTTTGAGTTTATATTTTTTTTCTCTCTCCTCTTTTGATCATCCCACGCCCACGGTGCGCGCAGCACGGTCCTTTTAACCGAAAGGAAACTACCCCCTACCCCCCACCCCCGGTTCAGAAATTAAAGAAACAAAAAAACGAAAAGCGTTGGAACGTATTAGTTCGCCCGGCAACGTTGCGAGTGTTCTTTGCAGCCCGTGGAAATTAAGAATTCGAATAAACTGGGCGCGCGCGCGACGGTGTTTTTATTAGTGTTCCACTTTGATGGGATTCAAATTTCGCGCCCCTTCTCTCCTTCCTTGGTACGGGAATTAACGAAGTTGCGTTTGTCGAACAATTTTTTCTTAGCTCGATGCTTTGTTTGAATTTCGAACAAACACTTGGGAAATTCGTCCGGTTAAAGTGGAGAAATATGTAGGCAGATTATTCGTTCGTAGTAAAAAATCATATTGATCGTAAAGTTTGCACCGGTGTTGTGTCGCGGCGCGACGACTTTTTTGCTCGGAGTGTGTAACAGGCGGATCTTTAATTTTCGAGCTCGTGGAGTACGACGGATACCGTAACGGCACAGGCCAAAGAGGACGGCGGGCCCCCGTTCCGTTGATATCGATTGTGCCCTCGTGTCTCGTCGTAAAACTTCGCCGATGATCGCGCCGATCGTATCTCTCGTTCGTTCCTGGGGCACAGGCGTCGTCAGGTGCGTAGGATGGGGTCAGGGGCCCGATTGAAACTTTGATTCACGGACAAGGTCCGTTGTCCGTGAAACAGAACTCTAGAGAGAAACTGTGTGCATCTAGCAAACGTTTTATATTTTTCTGCCCGTCTGATGTATTGTTGTCTGTCAGACCACTTACAATTAGTCTCCCTTATTTTGCACAAAGTACGAACTTCTACTTACTGATCCTGTACTAAGGCCCACTAGCATATTCTCCCTACCATAGAGCAATAGTACATATACAGAGTGTCCCGTTTAAATCGACCCACACGAATATCTTCGAAACTATTGACGATATTAAAAAATGTTTCGGACAAAAGTTAAATGGTATCAGGGGGGTACAAAGTTTCTGATGTAACTTTCATCTATACGGTCGCGTGGAGGTCATACATAACGAAAGTAATTTCTCTATCATGAGAAGGATATGATACAGTATTCGGGAGGAATCGCCGTGGACGAAAAAAGTAGACCAACGATCACACCTCGGCGCTTGAACCGGATCAACGAAACGGTAAGGCGAGTTTGTAGTTGCGCACCGCGATGATGGTGGCGGTAGTGGTGCATTCCGATGGAATAACGCCTCGCGAAGATAGCGTTGTGGTTAAGTAACGCGTTCGAGTCCTGGCCAGAGGACTTATTTAGCGTCGCACCGTGTTGCACGTTGCGGAGTTTTAGTCGAGCAGCGCCTTTCACCGACCCGTGGCCTCCTCCCTCTGTCATAATTAGATGGACCGACGTTTCATCACGTTCCTACGTCACTGACAATTAACGTGTAAGATATTCGGCCAAAGGGTGGAGGGGGGAAGCACGTCCAACCACGTCCAGAATGGAACAAACGTCGTGCCCTCCCTATCGCGACGTCAACAGCCGACGGGGCTTTTCTGCCAATTTTTGGCGGAGATAGCAACCCCTCGAGCCCACTGCTCGCTGCATTCTAACGAGCCAAATGGATCGCGAACCAAACCGTTCGGACCTACATTTAGAACTCTCGGTGTCGTGGGCTCCTCTCTCAGTCCTGCTGTGTTATGCCTCGCGAGTCTGAACGCGATGATTGAACGATGACTCGAACAAAATCGCGAACGTCCTTGAAAACGGAGCTGGAAACGACGCGGAACCGGGCCGGTTAATTGAAACACGGAAGACTGATGGCAAGTGCGTCGAAACTGGCCGACAGTAGACGGGTGACAGAAACAATTGTGTCCAGCCAAGGCCATCGCGACTCTTTATTTTATAGAGCTAATGAAAGGGATTTTCATAGCAACTGTACAGTCCCGCTACTTCTATCTTCCCGAATACAGTATACTCTCGTTGAGTGTAATCAAGAAAAAGAAACCTGCAAGAGAAGTCTGTACGAAAAGATACGTCCCTCGTGGTTAGACGGTCCGCGGCGGTTGTTTCCAGGACAATGGGGATAGCGCATCGACACGTCGGTTATCGGTCGAGAAGCTGTTAAAAAGATCCGCTCGCTATTACACGGAGAATACACCAGCCCCGAGGACGACAAAGAGGATTTCCCGGAGCGGGGATTATTCAAATCCGTCCTGAAAGCCGTTTCAATGGAGGAGGGCACCGATACGCCATGTCACCGGCGCCACCTCCCTCGTTCCACGTGTCCTCTCCACCCCCTGGAACGCGCCCACCGCCACCCCACGAACCTCCTAAGAACAACAGTCTCGAAAGGAGTCAAGGTCGCCGTCGACGCCACACGCGGCCCCACTGTATTTCGCCTTTCGCCGTCTCGCGCTCGCTCCTTCTTCCCCCTTGAACTACTACTCTTTGGCTCCCGTTTGCGGGTAACCTGTCGATGATCGCGATACCAAGGGTGGTTGGTTCCATCCCCTTTTTCTTAGATTTCACATGGAAATCGTTCCCGAAGTGAAACAGAGTGAAACAGAGACTTTAAATCTTAGAGATCCTAGGGACTAGAAACTGAGGCTTAGAGACCCTATTGGATAGACTTTGGGACTATAAGACTCTAGGTCCTAGAATCTGGGGCTTTGGGACTCTAGGTCCTAGAATCTGGGGCTTAGAGACTCTAGGTTCTAGAGACCCTAAGGCCTAGACTCTGGGACTTAGAAACCCTACGGTCTAGACTCTAGATCCTACAGTCTGGAATATCTCAATGTGACGCGATTCAGGCGAAGAGGATGCAAGGTTGTGAAAGCGACGCCATAGAAAAATAGCAGGTTTCGCTTGTGGACTGGCCGAGCCCAGAGTAGAGTACGCATAACCAGCCTCGGAAATCATCGAGTTTAGTAGATCGGGGACGCGTATTTCCGCTCCTGTTGCGCGCGCCTGCTATTTAACCTCGTTTTTTTTTTCTCCTCTCCGTATCTTCTGTTTGCGGTGTTCCCGTGCTCGCCTTCTGCTATTGTTTCCCCTCCTCGTCGAGAAGATCGGTCGACGAGTTAACGATCGAAAGACGAAACTATCTCGATCCTCGTGATTCAAATTTCCCGCGTTAACTGTCCAGCAAGGACTATAAGTGCACGTTAAAAGTTGAGGTTCAAGCTACACCTTGCGGTTTTCCGAGAATTTTTCAAACAATGATTCGTCATTTGGAGGCAACTTTGTAGGTTCCAGTTCCCCTCCTGTGTATTATCGAGATCGCACGAGGATCTATTCGGCCTGGGCGTGTATCTAGCCGAAGCCACGGTACAGCTCGGCGATGTCGCTTTTAATTCGGTAAGAAAGTGGGTTTCTGGGTCAGAGCGCGCCTTGCGCGATACGCGCGCAACACACGGGCAAACACATGGTCTTCGCACAGAGGCATACTCCGGGGAAACGACTTTCTTCGGAGCAGTGCCGTATACTCTCGTCAAATGTCCATTCATCGAAGAAGTATCATTTCATTACAAAAATTGGAAAATTCCACTAGTTTAATCGTTTAACAAAATGGCTAATTTACTTCTTTTTATTTTTAATCTGTTATTCAAAACTCTTCAACCGAATAATGAATGTGCCCGTCTCTGTGGCGCTATCCGCCTTGTGACGAGCAATTTAGCAATGGCTTTTGCCGTTATTGGGCCCAACTGACTCGACGATATCTAACGATTTAATATCTCCAACAATATATATATATATATATACATATATACCCACAAATTACATATTAATTCTATCACGTTTATTCTTCTATGACCCACATACAAGCCTCGAACTGGTACGTGCGCGGTGTACGAAGAATCTGACAACCTCTGAGAGATAGAGATAGAATGATGACCCGATCGAGGTGACGCGATAAACGCGTTCATGTTTTCCCACGAGGAAACAGAATGAAATTCGTGTGCATAGGATGGGCCCGTTGAAGAATGCGCGCGCGCGCTCAAAGTCGCCCGCGTTTCACGACGGGGACATTTTTGCCGAGAGTGAAAGTGGTAAGGTTTCGACGGACGGAGGGAGGGAGGGGGGGGGGCAACGGGAACTTTTACGTTCTCCGACAGTGTGGAATGTGCGGGTCGATCAGACCGAGGGGAAAGGAGGGGGATGGGGCCTAAGCCTCCTCCTCGCGCGTTTAACCTTACGTAAATTCGACGCAACGTTATTATGCAGGATTCAACTGATTCGTAAAGCACATTCACTGCAACAACGCATACACAATATAACTGATAAAATAACCGGGCCCGAAACCGCGCGTATTGTGCTGGTCGTGATTAGTTTGTAATCCATGGAACGACGCCACTGTGTGCGCGTGAATAACATTACCCACAGGATTAACAAACGCGCTGGGCTGATGATAATGGGGTTTTCGTTTCCATTCTTTCGTGTCAGTCCCCCTGAAAATGGTAATCGAGACACAGGTGTCTTTGTAAGGCGGAAACACACCGTGCGATAACCAGTAAAGTATGTCGTGCGCGTTTTGTTGAAATTTTAAATGGAACTAGTAATGGAAACTCTATCGTCTCTCCAGCACCGGATCAAGGGAGGGGGCTGCACACACCCCACTTTCTAGGGGGCCCCATTTCGAGTCTTCCATTTATTCCTGTAAATATACACGATTATTATAAACGACGTATTGACGGACACTTGGCCAGGGATTAGTCGGCGAAGCCTAGAGAACCGAGATCTAACTGTACACTCGGTCGCAGAACGCCTCACAGAGGGGGATTGAGAGACTGGTAGGATAAGAATGTCGGGCAACACACACACACACACGCATACACCGGTTGGGAAATGAATTGTGACGTGTATGGCTTGGCATTGAGGGAGAGAGAGAGAGAGAGACATACACGCGTGTGCCTCACGGACACGGTGAAACCAGCGCATCTACGAGAGAGCACGGTAAAATAGGAGAAACGAGCAGCAGGCTAACCACGTTGTCTAATTCCTCGCGTGGCCTGATTTCACGAAACGGCAAACGATAATATCCGTGGGACGAGGTGATAGGACGGGCGAAAATTTCAAGATGACGACTCGACGCCAGGAAAACGTGTTACCATGACCGATTAGCCATTCCTTAAGTGTTAATTGTATGGAAATTCGAAGAAACGAACAACCGATCTCGAAACGATCTTTTCGTAGCATCACGTTTGTTCTTCCTGACGAACGATTGGGGGATTCGAAGTTCACGTCCTTCAGCGACATTGAAGCAAACAAAGAACAATGTGTCTTCTTGGTGCTTTTGTTAAGGGTAAAATTTCCCTTCGGTTGATTTATGAACACACAAGGTCGCAGGGGCCAGTTACCCAATGGAGGGGGGGGGGAATCATTGTCCCGTTCGATCGCGCCCTCTCTGGCGAAGAAGTCGAACGCGCACGACTCCCTGGGAACAACGAATAAGAGATGTTGTAAATTGCCAGGTAGCCCGGCTAGTTTGTCAGCTACAGGATAATCCTGCGGTGACACTGTTGTGATCCGCGATTAACCGGAAAGCTTCTGGGTCACTCCGAAACGGCTCGTAGAAGGTGGCGGCGCCGATAATCGACGCGCGCTTTAGGTATCTGTAGAAAACGAAACCTAGTCGCGTGTTGTCCTCTTGGACACACTTTCACATTCCCAACATTTCCAAATATTTTATTAGTCTGAACGCTCCAACGTGAACGAACACTTCAGAAATTTTGTAACTATTAAAGTTACATTTGAAACGATAATATAAATATCTGACAAATGAACATTAGATTATTTAAATATCTATATCTTTTTGTAACGTACGTAGACTTCAATTTGAAAAATTGGAAAAATGTAATTGATTAAATTTGAGAGATAACATAAAAAATCAATATTTAATCATTTGCTTATTTTAATAACTCAATTTACTCGTTTTTACATACAGTGGACCCTCGATATATTTCGTGGGCTCCACGTCTCGCGGCGCATCGCGTGTTGCGTAACGCGGCCGATAAAGAATTTTTAGCAAACGACACCACCTCGCCCGAGGTCGTTGACACCGGCTGAAAACTTATAGGGACTGGATCGATATTCCACGGAAGCAGGGACGGTAATCGAGTTTTAATTACCGATTAACCTTCGAGGAGCCAGGTCGACATCGGAACAGAGTTTTATTGTCTATCAACAAGAACATTAAGTGGGTCGCGCGCGCGCTGTTCCCCCTCGAGAATGTTCCTACTCTTTATTTCAACCGACCACGGGAGTTAACGTATGATTTTTTTACGTAGGGGGGCGTAATGTTACCCCTTCGGACATTTTTTGTGATTTTCCGAGTTATTTTGATGTAAATAATATTCGAAACTGCATTATCGGCGCCTTTTCCCTAGATTTAGTTGAAAATCCGAAAGACCACAAACGATTCGAGCGATTGTCAAATCGAAGCCATCTGTCGGTGAAATCGCCTAATTAGTCTCGCTTCTTCGCTCATTGCTTCCCCCTCCAGCCACTCGAATACCACTCTTTGCTTCATGCAGAACTTTCCCTCAGCTCGACCAACATTATTATCCTCGATAGAAATATGTAAGTTCATAGCCGAGCAGACTCACCCGGTCGAGATCGATGTCATCGAACATGATACTGCGCGATATATGTATATCCAAGAACTCCAGGTTAGGGAGTAGTAAGGTTGGGCTGCTGGCTCGCGTGCCAATGAGACATACGTAAAGCGCTCGTGTGACGTGGGTCAGGTGAACCTCATCCCGTGTCGCGAAACACGCTCAAGACACGATACGTATACACTTTTCTAATCTACATCTGCCAAGCTGGCCGGGTTAATTGAATGAAATCGTTGATTGGATACTGTGCTCCGGAGAACTTGCTCCGACCAAACGAGGATCGATTTCAAATTCTTTATTAACCTATAAATGTTACTGTATTCACTGAAATTGATCGTTAATACGTTCTATCCGGTAACGAAAACTCTAATGGAAAATGTAGAGCAGAGAAGCCATCTAGCGGCAAGTAGGTACAAATAGATGTGCCAGAAGACTGTAATGGTTTTTTTTTTGTTTTGTTATTCTTAAATTAACCTAATCGATCGTAATCGATCGTGTAGCGTATTCCTGTCTTGATAATTCGTAATTGAAATTGAAAGGCGTACGGGGATATTTGTTTGTCGAGAGTTTGGCCGGCTGGTAGTGATTCGAAATGGTTGTTGCGTACAAAGCCCCCGCCGGCCCTTTTTGATCTTACGCAGTCGAGACACAAAGACGACCCCTTTTAAACGGAGGACCGGGATTTTTCTCTTGGCGGGGTGTGCCAATCTCAATGCCGGGGCTATAATAGAAGGGGTGCAGAATTACTTAGGTTCGATAATGGTTCTTTTTTTTTTCTCTCTTTGCTCTCTCGGTTACATAGCCCGAGCGCGATCGATATTGTTTTATTTCGTTGGACGCGACGAGACGAGACTTTTTTCTTTTCTATTTCATTTATCCTCTGCCTCACTAGAGTCCTCATGCTCCTCGTGTATGTATATACGTATGTGTACTAAAAAGCGTACCATCCGTTGTTATCAAGACTATATATTCAATTGGTAGTAAAACAGCCAATACAAGCAGGATTTCTGAAGCAAGTGTTCTTTAATTTTCAGACATTTTACAAATCTTTATTCGTCGTGTACAATTCAAATAAAACGTTACTCGTCACGGTATCTCACGCAACGCGCGCGCGCGCACTCGTTGCGCGTGTGTGTGTGTGAGTCTCATGTGTGACGCACAAAGTTAGCCGAGAAACTCTCCTCGGCGTGATTTAGTTAAAACAGATAGTACAAAATTGAAGAGATTGCGATTGCGGGCTGGCCTTAAAATGGAATTCGTACGAATACAAATACAAATCGAGAGAGAGACGCGCGCGGTCTTCGCGATCCGCTCTGCGAAGAGAACAATATTCCCCGTTCCATCCTGACCCGTCCCCGTACCATCCGCCTCGGTACGAAGTACGTACACATACATGCCGCTTATCGCGATCCACCGTGTGTGTTGCAATGTAAACGCGCACTTAAAACGTGTATTGTTTAACTATTGCACGACGATTGTTTGGCAAGAAAGCTGCCTCGCCACGCGACATACGAAACCGAGGAAAAATGAATTCGAAGATTCGCCGTTACACGTGTCTACATAACTGAATGTAATTGTTGTTTTGTCGTTATGTTTAATTTTCAGTCCGCGATCCTATTTCTGTAAAAGGAGAAATGACATTGGAAGTGTTCGGTGTACGGCCGTGAATCAAAGCACTGTTTCGAAAATACTTTTTATCTGAAGTTGATAACGACGCTCATGTATGTGATACACATATGTAAACAATAACGTGGGTACATAGAGGCTTTGCGGTTTCGTCGTTGTTCTCTCGGGCGATTTTATGTACAATCGTATTAATCGTTACTGGGCAAAAACTCGATTTTACGGCTGCTCGCTCTTATCGAAGAAGAATCGTCACGTATGGTCGCGTTTACGTGCACACACGGTTTAGCAGCGCCACGCGTCCATCGGGAGAATTAACTGTAGTTTGAAGGTAGCTCGAGCTCGAAGAACGAGGCGCTTCGCGTCCCTCCTCACCCTCCTCCCTCCCCGTCTCCCCGATGACGACGCCGGCCGACTGCAGCCTCGATGCAAAGGATACACGTGTATGCGTGTAAACGTGCATACACGCGTGGTTCTCTATATACCTTCTACACTCGGGGATGCACAAGAGGCGTCCGAAAAGTAGGGAGCTCCAAAGATAGCGTTGCAATTGCTTTCGAACCCTTTCAAATGTACACACCCTTTCCACGCGTTTATTTCTGTCTACCGAACGAAATTCATTTCTTCCTCGATGGTTTCGAAATTAGGTTACCCTGTAGGCGTTTTGTACGTCATCTGTGTAATGGCTTTTCGGTAGAAGCGAAGTGTATCTCTTTTCTATAGTACATTCTCGAATGTTCGAGTGATAATTTCATAGATACAAAGTTATTTACACAAATTATTCCGAACAAATGGAAGAAATGAAATAATTTATTTTATAGGGATCTTTCGATTCAAAAGAGTATTACTATTATTCGTGATTGTTGTTTTACATACATCAATTTTCGGTCGTTAGATGACAGGCCTTAGGCAAATGTGTCAGCAAGAAAGTGGCCGTACACTGATATCGTACGCGATCGATCGATTCCCCGTGTTTAAGGCAACCGAGACGACTGAAATCTTTTCAATCCGGGGCCAGAAATAGTTTGGGAACCGGGCGTTCGAAACATCCGACGGCTGAGAGCAATTTTCGAGACACCCTGTGTGCAGTCGCACTACTCGCGCCGAGGGGAGAAACCTCGGGCGTGCACGTAGAACGGAGACAGAGTCGGACGATTGGAGAAGGAGGTGTGTTACGGGTCGAAAGGTACGGAAAGGAGGAACGAGTTCCGCACGAGCAGAACGAAAATGGAGATACGAACCATCCCCACCCCTCTTTCCGTCCCTCTGTTTCGCTTCATCCAGCGCGGAAACACCGTGGAAGAAGAGAGGAACACATCGACCAGGACGGTAACACGGTGGTTAAACAAAGATAGACGCGGGCGAATAACGTGTGGCACATTTTCAAGATAAGCGAACCGCTCGCGGTTTTTATTTGGCTCTGACAAATCTTATTCTTGGGTTCTTGTTCTCTTTTCGCCACGGTACGATGATACGTAAACTATTAATCGTATAATCGACAGAGAACAAAATCAGCACGTATCGATTTCTTGAAAAAAATTTGCATGTTCAACGACTAACCTATAAATCTTAAAAAAATATCGAGATAGGTGCAGTTCCAATTTGGTTCTCTATGAATGGCGAAGTTAATAGAAGAAGAACTCAACACACGTTAGAAGATGTGCGTTAGAACGCGGCTTAACCTCGATCGCAGAGAGAAAACGATTTTAAATAAGTGCTTCTTGGAAATGCATAGACCCCGGCGCGCGTGGACTTGTGTCTTTGCTTTTCTTTCCGCATCGCGGCGCTTCGAGGAAGCGCGTCGTTTCACCGAATTCTTGACGGGCTTGAAATTTCGTCCTGCTTTCCAAACCTCACTGGCCGATAACAGACCGTGAATTTACGAGCTCTGCTCTCTTTCTATTGAGTCTATCGATTGGTTTTTTGGTAGTCCCTTCAAGGCCAGCGAAAGATACGACGTTTCAAGGGGTCTGTCGTGGGGAAGCCTACGAAGGCTTGGGCCGCCTAATCAGTTTCAAACAAAGAATACGCGACCAGAAGTAGCAACAAACATTCACGGTTGAAATAACGATCAAGTGGACACGCGAATAGAATCTGCCGATCATAATCCTCGTCTGTATACGATCGACATCGAACGACATATCGAAGAGAGTGGAAGCATGTGTACTGTTCTCGTAGTTAAAAATTGCTCACGTGCCACCTCTATCTGGCTGAGACGTTGAGGTTAAGGGGGCCCACGGATCTGAACTCGACGAAAGGAATCAGTATGTATACTCGAGAACGAGAGTAGGCACCGAAGCTAAGATAAGAACAGAGAGACACATGCGAAGGAGAGAAAGATAAAGGAGGCTGTGGGACGAAGGGTATGAGTGGAAGCGCGAAGATCAAACGCGAAGTGTTCGTGATCGAGAGAGAAAGAAATAGGAGAACGGGAAGACAGAGAGAACGACGACGAGAGAGCAGAAGCCGGTAAGAGAAAAGCGAAGAGAAAAGAATCGACCGAGCGAAGGCGCCGAGACAGAGACGAAGTTCTCAAACGAGAGAAAAGGAGACGAGACTTGCACGATCGTGGAAAAAACGGAGACGAAACGACAAGCGAGGGCGGTGGAGGGGGGGAATGGTAAGGATAGAGAAAGAAAAAGTAAACAACGTGCGAGCGAGAAGAGCAGTTAAAGAAACGAGGAGCAACGATCAGGGTAACGAAGGAGCGAATTCGCAAAGGAGAAAGGAGGACGGAAGGAAAGGTTGCAGAGCAGCGGACTCCCGAGACACACAAGTAAGAAAGGAGCGACCAGCTGTTTCCTCGTGTGACGTCACGCAGGTGCCTCACGGCCGGTTGGGGGAACGAAAGGTAGGTGGACAGGTGGACAATGCTCCTAACCCTCTGCTCGTATCTGGATCCTGTTTTCCGCTCTGGTGTGTCTCGTACCCGGCCATTTTTTTCCCCAATACGCGCAAATATACGTCGGGGAATTTTTGATTAAATCATCGAGATTGACTTTTATACTTGCAATAGTGTATATATTACGAATACGCTCAGAAAAGCCCATGTGCATCCGATTAGTAATTATTACTAATCGATAATAATTTGATGAAATTTCGAAGACATTACCACATCTGTTAATAGGCTCGACCGGTGAAAAAGGACATTGATGCTCGACGAGTGTAATAACGTCATGACAAGAATTTCCGTTTTCGGTATACCCGCCCGTTTCCGGTTTCGAGTCTAATAACAGTGGTCGACGAGCACCGACCAAGCAGCAGCGCGTAGTAAAGGATTCCAAGAGGGATGATTAATCGTAGAAAAGGAGAACCGCCTCCGATTAGCCGAAGGAACACACGTAGAGAACGATGACTTTGTGCCTTGCGAGTACCCCCCGAAGGGAGATCGCGCGTCGGAGACCCAATGCAGCTATCCAATGACATCCTCACTGTGCGTGGAAGACGACGCATGCGCGTTTCACGGGCAAAGCACGCATACGCACGACGCTGCTCGTGCACGTCTGCCTGCACGTGCCGCATCGTGTATTTACCAGTACACACAGTGTAGAGTCTCGTATACACACATTTCGCCGGAGAATCGACCGGGAACAACGAGCGTGGTGGTACGTTCGGTCCGTGTCGCTTTGTGAGATCATTCAATCTGCAAGAAATGTACGCTTTAAGTGTAACCAACGCTGGACAATTCATTAAACGCATTGTACCATTCGAAGAAATTTCGAGAATTTCAATGGACACCAATGAAACTTACAGTTTTGTCGACAATACGATTGTCTGCACGCAAGTAAGCAGCAAGTAAAAATGTTAATGTTTTTCAGTACAAAAAAAATTTGGATAATGGTCGGCCGTCTTGTACCAGTAATTCTTTTTGGTGAAAGGGTTTCAAGGGATTTTCCGGGGGGTTTATCCATTGACGACAGTCTCCGAATCCCTTTCCTCTTTCTGGTCTTATGGCAAAGGAAAACAAAAGTGTCCACTCAGCCTGGGGATCGGTTGCTCCGTAATGTTTCAGCTCCAAAGGCAATTTGCTCCATTGAATTCGGTGGAATCCTTGAATGTCCCTAATCTGTCTCGAAAACAGCTTTACGGATGTATAACTCCCAGTTTCTATTCGACGTTGTTGTTTATAGCTGGAAACGGGCTGGGCGCTTTCGGACGAACAGGCTCACACCGACACTATGTGCGGTCCTTCGACAGGGCCCCATAAATATTTGAGTAGGGTAATGACAGTCAACATTCCCCGATCATATACATTACAGGAATGTTTACATTCGACGTTTAGCATTTTTTTTTTTGCGAACGATACAATTTACTTTCGCTTCTTACGAATAAATTTCTCCTTCAGTTCGGACCGAACCGATTAATCACGAACATTATCTTATCTGTTTCGAATTGTACGCTAACCATCAACGGCTCGTCGTGACGCGGGTCTTCGCTGCCAACAAAGTTGTGCAACATCGTGCCGAAGCAGTACAGATTCTCACCCTTCTAACGGAACCCCCATGGAATTGCACTTAGAAGAGTCTTCCTTTATGGACAATCAATGTTGCGACTGCACACCGATTGATGAGTTAACGCTTGAATTCTACATTACAGAGTAGAATTTATTTAAAACGATAGACGGCGGATCATGAAACAGTAGTACCCGCCGAAACATGTGTCGTTCGCGTAGCCCAATCAATAAACTCGTCGACGTGGATAAAAATAATTAGCCCGCGAAAGCATCGAGAGAACTCGGGATGTGTGCGACTGTTACATGAAACTCGAGGAAACGGATTGGTTATTCACCGTGATGCATTTTTTTCTACTCTATTTTTAAAACGAACAAAAATGATTCATTCCATTCCTCGCGATATGTTTCGCAACAAATACGTCTGTCGTCGGAGCATCTTGTAATGCATAATAGTCGACGATATCGAGTTCGTGCCGAACCATATGTTCTTCAAATAGTCCTTATTCAGTATGTACACCAGCAAGCAAACTCTGCTTCCGCTACGGGAAAAAGTAACGTAGGGATAAGGGCCTCCCACCATTTGGTATTTAGAATTACTGAAATGTATGCCAAATTAACATTCGATTTAACATTTATTTTAGCATTTATATATATGACGCCCTTACTCTTACGCCACTTTTTCCCCTAGCGGAAGCCGAGTTTGCTCGCGAGGGTACACACATTTTTCGATTCTGGATACCCAAAATACTATCGTTTCGGATAATGGCAAGAAGGCCTCGTGACCATGTTTGGCTCTTCGAACTTTCCTAAGTAGGCAGGTATGCGTGTGACTAACAGGCTGTTAGTAACGCAGCGTCTCATCGAACAACCAGGGGCGTGGGGGCAGGTCACACTGTTCTCCTTGTCCTTTTCTCGTTCGTGGCCAGTCGTTGCATCCCCCGTCTTGCTTCTGCTTCACGTAGCCTCTTACAATTAACCGGCGAGGCGGAGAGGTATCCGCAAGAAGGATTACTCATCCGAGCACATTGTTTTCATTGTCCGACAAGTTATGATGCCGGAGAGTCGATAGGGCCCCAGAAAACGAGGGAAGGACAGAGGCGATTGTGTTCAGGTATGCGGGGGAGACATTCCAAAAATTTTCCGTCATTACAGAAATGCACGATGTACTTTCGCATTTTTACATCAAACGCTATGTCTGTTATCAAATTTAAAATTATTCGTACAATATTAAAAAATCGGTTACAGGCTTCTTCAGTGGATTTTATTGAAATATTCGAAATATACATGAGCTTTTCATTTACAAGTGCCACGGAGTTCATTTAAAAGTGCGTCAAATTCTGTCGCCGGTTAATATCTAACTTTTGCCATTAAGGATCCGTAGTTTCACTAACGTGAAGCAGATCTTCGCGTTTTCAGTTGAAAAATGCAAGTATTCCCTCTAAACATAAATTAAAAAAAAAAATGAATTTGTTTAATATCCATATTTTCGACTTCAAAGTAACAAGATACAACATATGTGTTAGTCTCATAATTTTGACATAACGATTTAAGGATCTGGCCGTTAAAGGGTTATAAAAAGAATATGAAATTTTGACAAATTGTTGTTTGTGATTAACGGTATGCTTGATACTATAAAAGTGTGTGTATCGTGGATGCGACCGGCACATCGCTATTTAAACAGCTGCTCCGTGGAATCCCGCTTTTGACCTATAATTAAATGCGCTATTTTTCGCCGCCGCGGACGCCGATCTTACGCTCGATACCGTTCTCGAAAGCTCACGTTTCTTCGCGAATAGCGTGTATATGCTCAGAAGGTCGTCGATGGAACGTCGAGAAGGAGACAGACATTTAACCAAATTTTCGCATGGTTCTAGGGAAAACGCATTTTCATAGCTTGAATCGAACACCACTCGAGAGACCGCCACTTCCGTAAACAAGTAGTTCCAGTGGTAATGTTCAAATCACGCCGCACTCATATGTACTTTTTAAATCTTTCTCATTACGAATATTCCGTTGTTATTCGAGCCCCATTTAAGGAGACTATCATTCGAATACATTACAGAGAATTAATACCGGCGAATGGTTAATCGCGTTATGATAGACGTTGCCAAAACAGACAAAAATAAATCGTCTCGTTCGTTCAACATCTCGGAACGATGCGAAATAGTTGATTGGTTACTTCGACGTTCTATGTTCGAACGCACTGAACGTATACCCTAAGAAGAAAATTGTATACTTTTCGAAACATTTCGGCCTCTGGTTGTAAGGGTGTTCCACTCTATTTTTAGTGATCGGTGTATGTAGTGATTAGTGCGACCGAAATAATGAGCTCCCCTTCTCCCGAGCTCTTGCTAATCCGTGTCAACGTACGTAATAGAAGGTTAACGAAATTCCGTGTAAGTTTATGAAAGAAGCACGGGACGTTGCGGAAGCCAGCATAGATAACGCCAGGCCAGATTCTTGTAAACACAGTTATCCGCGCCGCTGATCGTACGTCCCTGCATTGTAATCACGTAAAAAGGATACAAGAAGAACCGTGTCGCTGGTCTACACCTCGTAGCTACGCTTGGAACAGGGACGACTTGTTGCTAGTAAAAGAACCAGTTCGTTTCTTCGATATCTACTCCGAAAGAGGTTAGGTTACATTATTAATCCAGAGATTATCCTAATTTTTCAACTACTTTCTATATTTAGAAATAATAATGAGATGCGACGAGCACACAGTTTGCGGATAATGGAAAATCAAAGTAAATGTTTATAGTTCAGAATGTTAATTAGGTTTCGGTAAATTATTTACTTTTTGGTGTGAAAGAGATACGATTATTTAATTTTTCCTTTTAACGAGGAATCGCTGTTTAACTGGAATGGTTCTTCATAGCTAAGTAGATGAAGTTAGGGTATTGATATGTCGAACACACTGTTCGACGAGAAGGCACTTTCGAAGGTGACTAAAGCCGTCTAAATATAGCTGGCGCTGCCACTGAAAATAAAGACGGGAGTACCACTCATTCGACAAACGATTGCTCTGCTTTGATGCGTTCAACAGACTCGCGAAACGTCCGTTTCCGAGCCACGAATTGTTGGTCGAGCCCACCGACGTTTATAATCTTACACCATCAAGTTGATGAATTGTTCAAACATTTTTCCCACAACTGGGGATCTCCGTGGATCCAGGCAAACGCCTAGTGGTGGAGATGACGTCTTATCTCTTAATACTCAGTGCCGACAAGCCTCCAACACTGCTCGACGTTTTACTGTATATAGTCTTAAAATCGAGGATGCACAGTATATCCAGGGAAGTTTGGTACACATTACTATATGCATATTCCCTGGTTCATGCCTGTCACGTGACCGTGGAAACTTCTTCGCGGAAGTTACCCACTCGTCGATAAAGAAGATCGGAGGATCGAACAAGTGCCATCTTAATTGCACCATACAATCGCCGATGAATGCGTTCCAGCGGAGAAGTTAATGTGAACAGAGTTACACATAAATGGTGGTGGTTGACGGACAATAAATCACGATTGTTGGCACACGTTCGTCGACACGTATTAATAACGTTCGCCGTGCAGCAGCAGCGCACGGTCAGCGTTTCATACATACACACATCCATACTATACACACTCTTGTGTCCCCCCCCCCCCGCGCGCGAGAAAGATGCAAACGGGGTCCCGACTACGGCTGAGAGTCGATTACGTAACCGCGCTTTAATGATAGTTTCGATGGGATCTATCATTTCGTTCAAAACAATGATCAGCTGATTGGCTAACTATGTAATCACGCTTTTGTAAGCGGGAGGGGATCGTTAAAAATGAACTTTCACTTTATTCCGTCGTCGAGTCCGACGAAAACGGTGATGTAGTATTGTATCTTGGCCTCGGATTCCAAGTGTAACAGGCTCTCCGTGATTTCTACTCGTTGATACAGTGACCTATTTTTATCTATAAAAAACTTATTCGATCCTTGTGGCCAACTATCGATCATTCGATATGAATAACATTTTCTGTGTTTCTGGACTATAACAGAAAAAAGTAAAAGGTAGGGGAGTGTGAGGAACGCAAACGGCAAGAGCAATTACTTTCGAAGCGAAGTTATTCTTTATTAGAACTTACGAGTCGTCGGGAACACAATATGTATGGTTCAGGAATGAAAGCTATACATTATCCGTGAGATCCCTAGGAAAGTCGATGGAGCGACCAGAAGGAGAACGAGGGGAAACGCCGGCTGAGAGTGAGAGGGCGGGGGGAGGGGGGAAAAAGAGAAGAAAAGCCGGGGTGGCGACACGAAAGACGGCTTTCCACTTACGTTCGAGCATTTTCATTAAAGGCGCACCTCGTCCTACAAAAGTTCGACGAATTTTCTACAAACAGCATTCTTGTTTTACATTCATAAAAAATGTCGTCGTGTTAATATCGTTCGGTTATCGGAGCGTGTGTGTTGTTTGTTTGACGCGTACTGATTCAATTTTCCAGAATATGAAGATGTTCCACGTGTTTGTAGTTTCATTGAATTTTCTTTTCTTCGCCGAACTAGAAATATATCTCTTCCATGGACCAGGGCGTATCATGGGCAACCAGTCGATCAAATCGATGGAGGGAAAAGAGCAACGGTGGATGTAAAAATGAAAGGCACAATGGATTAACAACACGTGGGAAATTATTTCGAACTGAGTATATACAGGGTTAACCGAGGTGCACCCTCGACCTGCCTCCACCAGTGATTGTAGGGGCCGCTTTGGTGGTTCTCAATGGAAGGATCAGCTCTCCATTGCTCTCAACGTGCCAACCGCCTATGCTCTGGCACGACTACTACTAACCTGTCTTTCTGATATAGACGAGTGTCCAGACTTTCGAGAATTTTCGACTGTATATCGAAAGCCTGGAATTTCCGTTGCATTCCTGATTGCATACAGAATTATTCTTTCTCTATATATCCATTATTGTTTCGAGTTCTATCGAACGACAAACAAATTCAGGCTTTGAAATTTATAGCGACAATAATTTATCTGAACAATCCTCGAGTGATTGATTAGTTGTACGATGATTATTGAATTCCGTGGTGTATTTTTTAATTATTTGTCTGAATCTGCAAACGTTATGAGTGTTTCCTCGCGGATCGATTCCTCGGATTTCATTCCTCTCTCTATCCGTGGAAACACACGTTTTGTAATAAAAGACATTGTACACCGTTCCCACGCAATTCGTTGAATAGATGTCCTTAAAACATCGACATTGAGTTTTTTCTTCGCTTTGCACCTGTGCTTTCAGTTTGTATTAAATTTTTTTTCTCTCGATTTTTTCTCTCGAGTACGTAGGAAACGAGTGAATCGATATACATATATCGAAAACAATGTACAATGATTCCGAACGATTTCGTAAACCGTTCGTTAGTCGATTCTTTAAGCAGCGCACGTATTAAGAGAGGAGAGGAAAAAAAAAAGAATTTCACTTTCCACGGCAGCAGTGTTCAATCTCGAGACGGGTTGCGTCGTGCGCGGCCCTTACCTTTCCAGTTCGACTTTCACCTAACGTTATGCAAACTACCTACTGAAAATTCGAGCAATCGAAAGACTCGCTGTCGTACCGTCCTCCCTACTTTTACACCGATTCTCACGACTGTATTTTCTCTGTTCACTAACCTATCGAAAAAAAAAAATATACTTATATGTATATAATTTAGAAGATCATATAAAAATAAAGAAGAAGAGAGCAAGGGAGATCAATAAAAAGGAGAAATATTCCGAAGCAAACGAGCCAACGATATTCCAAATTCACGAATCTGATTACGGAAAACTAGGTGGACCCGAGGGTTCATTAAAACTTGATGTCAAATCGCTGGTAAAACACCGACGACTGAAAGAGGTTAAGGACCTCTTTCGTTTTTTTTTCCCGCCCTTTTGTGCGTTTCGAAGACGCCTTTTGGCAGGCCTGCCTGGCCTGGTAATCGGATTATTTTGGTGCGGTGCGTAAAACACGCTCGTTATCGGACGATGCGAAGAGGGAACGACTACAGGACTAGAGAGAGAGAGAGAACAACAACGACCGACGACGACGACGGTGGCGGCGGCGCTACCGGCGCCGACAGCTTTTCACAGTTAGTCGCGCCACACCGGAAGATCGATCAGCACGGATGGTTTCGTGTTTGATATACCTATTACGCCTGTAGCATTACCTAAATCACACTATCAGAAATATCTAGTTCGTTCGAGTCTTGATCGATCTATCGACTTCACATCGTTGTGTCTTTTGACACAAATAAAACACCATGAACGAATCTTGTCTGACAAGGGAAGGCACGGAAGTGTCCCCCTCCGATTTTGATGAAACTTCATATGTCTGTTATCCAGTCAAAAATAAGGGATACGTATTTTTTTTTATCGGCTGAGACGCGACTTTAAGGGGTGAAACCATCCCTAGAAGTTTCGATCTGAAATTTTTTTGTTATAAACAAATTATATTTTGGAAAATTTGTTAGCACCATATTATTCTACCTAAAAAAAACGCATTCATTCATTGGTGTGTTTACCCTAAATCGATTGAGAACAATTGAGTGAATTAAACAGCGTGAATCGTTAATTCAGTCATGAATAGATCTAATTTGTAACCGAAAAATCCAAACGAACAATTGGCCAATCGACAGTGGTGGTAAAAGGAGACCGGGAAAGGGTCCTAAACACGATTTTCAATATTTACGAATAACCGCACTCGATTAACCAAAAAGCCGCCGGCGAACGAATAAACCATGTTTGAGCCGCCTGGTGCGCCTGGAAGGGGATGAATTGACCCCCCAACGAAACACTCCGTGGCCCGCGTAATGTAACAGAGAGACCAATGAATCGCGAAGTGGTCTTCCACCACACGATACTGCACAATGGACCGCAACGGGTATTATAACATTTCTTTGTCCGCAAGGTCAAACTTTCTTCCGGTTAAAATTAGAAAAAAATTCGTGATCGTAACATTTCTGGAAAGAAAACGAAAGATTTGTTATAATGTCGATAGACAGAGTAAATAAGAAAAAGATCATAGATACGTAATCGACAAGAAAGGCTAGCTAAAAGATGCGAGCTCTTTAAGAAAATCTGCAGAAGCCTCCACTAAATCTGAGGTTCAATAAACACTCCATAGAACGCGTTACTGGAATTACCCAGCGTTAGCTCCTCGCAGATTAGCCGAGAGCTTAACGAATCCCCCTCGAGGTCCGTTGGAAATCAACCGTACGACTTGTTATTCCACATGCGACACGATCGTGTCATTAATTTATTGCGAAAAATACGACAGATTAAATGCTGCCACTTATGTGAGTACTAAGCTATTTATATTAGAATGTGTCTATAGTATAGTCTATAGAGTCTATAGTATTGAAATAGATATGTTTAACGTTCGTCAAAGAATGAGAAACGAATGAAGGATGAATTTAACACAACGATGAAAAAACAGTCCATTGATATAGGTTTGATGGTAAGTGGTTCCTGACCAGGATGCGCATAGAGAATTTTGAAACACGATGAAAATCGATCGACCGCCTCTCCACCTCCACCCTGGCTTAAACCGACTGTTCACAGATTGCCAGTCCACACTGACACGTTGAGACGCAACTGCGTTGCCTGCTCTCCTCTATGTATTTGTAACTCCGACAGAGAAGAGAGGAAGACGGACAAAGGTAGACAAACAGAGCGAGCAAGCGAGAAAGGGAGAGGGGCAGAGAGAGAGAGAGAGAGAGAGAGAGAGAGAGAGAGAGAGAGAGCTAGAGATAGAGGGAGGGTATTCACCGGGTGATTCACGCGATTTGACTCTCCGTGAGATAACGAATTAAGATGACAAACAGATTACTGTTACTCAGTGTCCTTTCTCGATACGTATACGGTAACTTTCGTTCAAGGCGATATTCCGCGTCCAGTAAATAGCTTACGAGTAATTTTCAAGTTACACGGAGCTAGGTGATTCACCTTGTATGGACACAAAAGAGCCGAGGAAGGAACGAGAGAGCGATACAAGGGAAATCGATGATCAGGAGAAAGACAAGAGATGTCCGACGAAGAGGAAAAAAAAACGAAAGAAGGAACGGAGGAAGCGTTATAACCTGTAAGTCGAAAACAATAATTTTCTGCGAGTAAAAATATATTGTGTTTGTTTATTCCTCGAATAAAAATGAAATTTCTAATTGTAAAATAATACAATGGCTATATCGAATAACTTCGATTAACCGAAATTTTCTAAAAGTTCTTCGTTGGTGGCTGAAGAAAAGAGAATCTAGTCAGAGCAGCGAGAGGATAATGGAGAAATTTTAAAGTTAACTAATGATAGAGAGACAGGGAAACATAAGAATGGAGTAGGTGTGTGTATACGCGGGAAGAAGAGTGCGCCGAGTAAAAGAGTAACGGAGAATGAAGCTCGATGAGGAGGATAAGAGTGTGCGCGCATGAAAGAGGAATAAAATCGTATAAGCAAAGAAGCGCGAGAGAGACATACGTATGGAAGGGGAAAGGGAACGGGAAGGGCCACGTGACAATCGTACAAGGAAGAACGGTAGACGAACCCGAACAAAAAGCTTTCTCTCTTCCTCTCGTTCCCTTCGAAGAGAGATGCGAGGGAAAAAAAAGAGAGAAGAGACGACGAAGTTCGAGGGACGAAGTGGAACAACGCGAACGATGGACTCGTCTTTGCCCTCTCTTTTTCTCCACCGGTTCTGCCCTCTCTGTTGGTAGAGACGGTGCTCCCTACCCTACTATATATCGCGTAACATTCTGTGCATTCGTGGTTCGCGTATTTGTTGGAAACGGCATACCATTCATTAACGGTACTCTGCCTTCGCGTTCGTTACAATTATTACAAATATTCGATTGAATCGTTCTAACCTGTACCCGGTAGCAAAAGCACGGGCGTATTTCGAATTCTTTCCGGTTATACGTTTATGCGTAGTTTGCCATCAGTATGCAAAATCACAAGCCTATAACCTATAGTAAATTTAACAAAAATTGATTGCCATAGATGAAAAGCGAAATAATTGGACCAAGCAACAGTTAAGAATCGATTAGTTTTATCGATGGATGTCGATGGTATTTAAATTAAATACTAATTTTCGTTGTCAATTCGAATACCTGACGGAGGAGGCTGAATGGAATGCGGTTTTTAAAACTCCCACCGAAATGAACGTGTGTACGTATCTTGCGAATCGACCTGCCCCAACGAAAAACAAAATAATTGGTGCAAGCTTGACGGTAATGGCGCGGAAAATATTCATTACCGTGTCCGCAGGAATCGGAACAAACAGCTGCCCCGTCGTTCGAAAGTGACGAGGGTTCGGCGGAACGATGACTCGCCGTGTCAAATACCGCGGCCCCGATTACCATCCCAATAATATTACACGAAAGCATCGACTGAAATCGTTTAAAACACACGGGATTATCCAGTATCCACGAGCCAGAACAAGAGAATCCTCTATCTTTCTTTCGTTCTCCCGATCATCGAGAAAAAGAAAGGAGAGGAGGAGTACAAACGGTGCAGACGGTGCGGTTTACGAGAGAGCGACGAGGACAGAACTCGCGAGCCAGGACTACTCGACTTCTCTCTCTGTCCTTGTTCCTCCTTGGCTAGACTCGTTTGACTCTCTCTCTCTCCCTGTCTCCTTCCCCATTCGTTCCTCTTGCACTGTGCAGCTTTCGAGGTACACTGGCGCTCTCCTATTCGAGACGCTCGATATTTTAATTCCTGCCGATCGACCGTGTTCCCCCCTCCGTGCAAGCCCGCGTTCTTTCCTCGAATATTATTTTCATTCCCAAAGACGCACAACCGGTAAATACCAAAAAGATATCCACTGGCAAAAAAGTGTAAGCACAATTTTGTACACAGATATTTTTATATTTTGATAAAGTTGAAAGTGATATTTTGGCTACTTTAGAAAAATATTTTCTCTCTTTCAAGGATACGAAGTACTGTTGTTATGTTTTCTTATGTTTCAAGTACTGTTACTATGTTTGAGCGGCATTGACGATCGATTCTAAAGTAGAGAAATTCCAGGCTGGACGAGCACTAGCGAGCTCTCCCAGAGTAGGTACCCGTAGTGTATTGCGGTTATTCAATTTCGTGGCAATGAGATACGCGGTGCCCGAGAAGAAAACGAGTACCGCTACGACACGAGTTCCGAGTCGTTTTCCCCTTCACGCGGTTTCCTCCCCTCCTTTCCCCCTTCCCCTCCCGTCACTCCTTCTACCACCGTGGTTCTCTTTCCTTTTCGTCGTCTCCGCCGTTCTCTCTCTCTCTTTCTCCTCGCCGTTAGTACTCTGCCATTACTATATACCTTCCACTTCCTCGACCGTCCTTCGTGAGTACACTGCAATTTTTCTCGGTTAGCAGCCGGATCGCGGAGAGGCCAAACATGAAAATCAAACTTCAAGGAAATTCCTGATTCTCAACGACCGTGCGCGCACCTTTCGTCTTTCGTCGTCCCGCGTCCTCCCAACCGAAACGAATAAGCTGGTTAGGTCCCTTTTGTGGCGGACGTTATCGCGTTCAGTCATGTCCCGGACTCCTTTTTCTTTCTTTTGAAAACCTTAGTATTCGAAGCTGGGCCAATGATCGCTGACGATAATTTCTGATAATCATTTAGTCCAGCCCGAATGAAGGATTAAAAAATTTGTTGCCCCCCTCCCCTCCGCGCTTTTTAACCAAGAGGGCTTCGAAGGTTTAATAGCCCTGGGCCACACAAATTTTAATTCAGGTCTGATTTAATCTACTTCTGGCCCATTCGGGGTAAATTGTTCGTCTTATCCGTCTACTTTAATGGCGATGTTAGCATGGGTGCGAAAGAATAAAAATCGTACGTCGATATTGCGAAACGAAAGAATCAGGCGATGCTCGCTATTAAGGCAGGATACGCTCAGTTACGAAGCGAGCGCCATACAGCGGCAGAACTTTCGAGATGTTTTCTACGGTAAACTTCCTTTCTCCGTGAGTGGCCACGCCGGCGACGTCCTTCTCGAGATATTAAATCTCAATGTTTCCCGTGAAGTCAACGAACAGGAGGACGTACCCACTCTTTCTCTTCCCCGGTACGAATTCACGAAAGACGGGGCAAGCCTGTTACCATCCCCTGGAGTCCGAAAGTTCTTGGTTGTTTAACCCCTTTTAACCCCTCTTCGGTGATCCCGCTACGAATCCGCGGAGACACGATCAAAGCTTGTACTACCTGCTTTTGAAACGGGACGATTCCACTTTTTGATTTAACCAAGCAAAAACAGAAAAAAAAGAAGATTTTTCCGTAGACGGATCAGAAGATCTCAAAGTATTTTTAGCAACCAGCTGTTTTTTTTTTACTATGTATCTGAAGCTAGTTTACAACCTCCGGTCTGTAGTATACGCGTTCAGTTGATCACGAGCACGCCGAAGCATCCCATCGTGTCAGCGCGCATGAATATTTTCGAATAAATTAGTCCACTTGTTTGCAGCCTCGAAACCATGGCCTTCGACCGTACAACTGACGTTTCCGAGGACTGTCGTTCGTGCGTATACCCGGCATGAAATATCATCAGCCAAGCTTCGTTTCTTCGTCGATAATCGATTTCTGTGCAAAAGGTAATACCTTCCTGCTAACCCCGACTCAATGAATCAACGCCAATCAATCGGGGTTACTAGACACGTGGCAAGAAATACTGCAATCGAGGGAGGGGAGTGTAAATAGCGAGGAGCGTGTGTGGGGCTCTTGTCGCAACAAGTAAAAATAGAACATCGGTGGAGGATCGTTTCTCAAAAGTGGAAATCCAAGGATTCCACCGCGCGAGGACAAACAAGCTTCTAATCCTAGGCTGGTCGCGCAGCCCCATGTAGGATCAGGGGCCAGAAATAGGGACGGTTCTCTTTTTCTCCCTTTCTCTCTCCCACCATTACGGGTGGAACGGACTCAGGAAGTTTGGTGGCTCGTGTCTGTTCAATTACGAGCGACTGCGAGAAAGTACAACGCTCCCGACAGAGCTCCGCTACGAAACGAGTCCTGGACGCGTACGGTTTTTCTCCCCTCGTCATCGTCACGCTTCTCTTTCTCTGTTTCATGGTGTTCCTCCGATCCCCTTCGCCGCGTCGCGACTACACATCGATGTCCAGTCGACCCGTGTGCACTCTGGGTGCAAAATGGCATGAATGAACAAAAGAAAGGTTCCTTCTTCCGTCGAGAACCTGCTTAATATACGAAGACAAATAATTCAAGGTGTCTAGAGTTGTATTATTCAGAAAAGTTCATTCACACAGTCTCGATTCGCATCACGTTGCAATCATACACCACCTTCCTCTCGCGGCCTCGATTGACATTACTCTCGTGGCACACGAAACTCGAGGGAAAAGGCTTTCCCCACTCGAGTAGACACGTTCTCCGCTGGCTAGATGCTTGGTCACGTGTTGCGCGGCCCTGTGTGCGCACAAGTCAGAACGTCGTTGACCGTTCAATGCATTGGATCGAACCTTTACCCCCTCCCACCTCCCTTCCTCGGTCACCGTTATTGTTTACGCTGTTTCTGTTTTCACGATTATTTCCCGATTCTACGAACAGAGGTGTGCACCTGTCGCAAGCCATCGTACGATTGTTAAAAGAGAAGTTACGTAACAGATTGGCAATAATAAATGCATCATCAAGGTTAGATTTGATCTGCCGCTTTGACTGGCTGCTCGATACCCGCTTTGATTTATAGGCATCTATAAATGCAACGCGTGACCGAGTACTTAGCCAGATTGCGTGGTGTATACCGATGAGACCTGAAAAGGTTCGGTCCAAAAGGACATGCCTGTTCGTTTCGACATGTGAATATTCTAGTTTATCGACACGATTCGTTGTAATTATACAAGCGAAATAACGTTACGACGGGTTAAGACAGAAAGGAGAAGTAGCGGGTATAGGTTGATAATCTCGCCTGGAAGTATGTCGGTTCGAAGCAAAACGAATACATACAAACGAGTATGAGGCTCTCGGTGCGTCTATTTTGCGCTTGTACTGCGCATCGTGTGCCTCCCCCTTTGCCCCCCTCCTCGTCCCCTCGCTCTCTTCTTCCCCTGACGACGACCATCTTCTCCCACTCCGATCGACCCTTCCTCGTCCTAACACAGGATAACTTTCATTCGAGCTGACTGAAACGTTACGACATAACTTGAGACAAAAGCTGTACCGAAACTCTGCTCCCGTGGCGTTTCATTCGAAATGGAGTTCCTTTAGTAATGCATCCTTTCTCGAGGAGCAACGTTACCACGTACCCTTGTCTATATTATAATAATTTACACCGTTCTGGGTCCTGACTCGTCTAGGCCCACCATTTAATACGCGTAACGAGAGAGTAATGTTCACCGTAAACGATTTGCCCCGAGAAAAAGTTATCTTGAAATGATCCATGATTAATACACAGGATGCACCCTTGAAAAAAAGTTGATCGTTTCAAGGGAAGGAAAGCACAGGTATGTAAAAGGAAATTGAGTGTCGTCTCGGTATGGCGTCGGAAATGTGTATACTTAATGAAAATATCGAACATATTCACCATTTAATCTTCATTAGACTAGAATTATAAAGAGCAGGCCATTGTCGTGAATCGCGGAGGGGGGGCGGAGGCCTTTCGGAACGTCTTTCCGTTATCGGAGACACGTAATTAACGATCGATAAGTTCTCTTGTGCCTTGGACTATTTTTAAACGTATATTTTTGTTTCGATCACTTTCTAGTTCGTTCCGTCTTCCGAGATAAATGAAATCAACCGATGTCCGGGGATAATATCTCACGCAATTGGCTCAGTTTTTCAACGGTTCTACAAGAATATCACCTTGACCTACTAATTGTCCGCACGAACATGTTCCATCTCGTACCGAATAACGAAATACACGGATGATTTGATTCCACCAGAGATAAAACATTCCGAACCAATACGTCGGGACTGTCTTTCGACCTTTTCACGACACGTTTCTTGATCGCTCACCAATTTTTTTTTTACACCTGAACTTTCTTCTCGACTCCGAATACCTGTCTTTATCGCTGATTTTAATGAAAGGCGGATGCACAATTTTCGAAAATTCAAATTATATGTCGGAAAAAAGAAGAACCATTTGCTTTCCGTCTAGAGGAAAGTGTTTCTCGCGGAACATCGCAGGAAACCGGGGGAAGGCCCAAGTTTTGTCGCTCGAATCCAAGCAGGCACAACTAAAAAAAAAATAATAAGGGAACACGGATCTGTCCAGATAAATTGTTCACTTTTACTCGGTGAAAGGAAGAAACGCGCGCGCTAAGACAGTGAGATAGCTGCGAAGGTGGGGACGTTTTAATAACTCGTGCATTTAATCGCTGATAAGTCAAACCCATTACTTTCGCTTTCGTTTGGTCAACTAATTAGCCTTCTGTTATATTCGTTTCCATTTGAAAGAAGCGTCGATTATTATCCAATTTCCGAAAAAAAGGATCAGAAAATATATATCACTTGTTTGTCGTGACTTTTGTGTCCACTGTTTTCCATTGTTAGTTCGAAACCAGGGCAGACAGGAACGAAAACCGACGAACGAAAATTAAGTCTGCCGCCGAACGATGAATATGTATAGAGGACTGGAATTAGTAACGTAATCGTAGAAACGAAACCGGTGGGTTGACAGCGGTAAAACTCCCGTAAAGAACGCATTGGGCCCCTGGCTGGAGCCGACATTACCAAACAAAGGGTTTAAGGGACAGGTTTAATGTTTCGATACAAGTGTGGTTTTTTCCCCCGCAGCGTGCGCGCGCGCGCGCACCGTAGAGATGCTCGGCTGCCGCGCGCCCGCCACGATATTTCACGTGGACGTTCGCACAAAAGCACGCGGGCACATTATCATATCGCATTACGGTACTTACACGCGCGTACATCTACTAAATTCCACGTATGCCCCATCGAGTGTAATATACCCTTCCTATCTGCCATTAAATCCAGCGCGAGCCTCCTACTGGTTTGTCGAACAGTTAATTTTCGTTCGAGCGCGCGCGCCACTGTCTTCCGGCGTTGAACTTGAAAATCCGTGGTTACGATTCTTCGAGACCGTCTTTCGAGTACTTTCCATCGAACGAAAACTATGTATAGACGAGAACGAGATGCCTAGAACGAAATACATATAGTGGATTTATTCATTGGTACCGGTTAATATATACGAAATGCCGTCGCGTCGAGCGCGACTTACTTAGCATTCCCCTAGTCTTTTTAACCCCTAACCCCCCATCGTTGTATACGTCACACCTGTTCACCTAGCACCGATCCCCAAAAGCTTAGCTCGGTCGATCCCGTGAGAAAAAATACAGGTAGCGATTATTCGGGCGTTGGATAGATTTTTGGTAGTGACGTATACGTATTATTGTATATGTTCCGCGCGTTCATCGGGGCTCATCGCCGAGGAAAAATCACGGTATATCTCTCGTATACCGAAGGACGTGTACGGGTTTAAGCAGGAGATATAGTGAAGAGCTCGGAGGGGAAAGGGGCGGAGAGGAATGGCGGTGTACATTGTGACGGGGTCGGGGTGGAGCGAGGGGAATAGGTTGAGAGTGAGAGAGAGATAGAAATAGAGACTGAGTGAGAGAGTGAGAAAGAGCGCGAAGAGGGGAGAAGGACTCGGAACTCGTGTCGTAGCGGTACGACGGTCGGTCGGGTATCTCCGCACCGTGGGCCACACGCTCGGCCAGTGTCGGCTCGCGTACGCGCTCAGTCGTGCTCCGGCCTTACTTACGTACGAACGTTTGGGTCGGGAGCTACACTCGTTATAGGGGTAACAGTACGAATACGTAGTGTTTTCTTCCAATCGTATACGTATATTCGTGCGTACTTGTGTGTGTACACACATATACACGATACGCACACATAAGTGTGCGTATTATACATATATATACGCATATCTTTTTCTCTGTTCGCCGCCGCGCGTCCTTCGGGTCATTCGTCGGTCGAAGAATCATTTCATATACAGAGAACGCACACACAGAATCGAACTGTCTGCTGGTGTCTCGCGCGCCAGTGCACTGATATAAAAAATGTCATTCGTCGGTCGAAGAATCATTTCATATACAGAGAACGCACACACAGAATCGAACTGTCTGGTGTCTCGCGCGACCAGTGCACTGATATAAAAAGAAAAAGAACAGACGACAGAAATATAGTGGTGCATCGAAGGAAGCATTGTCTACCCTTTTACCACCTCTAGTATACACGTATATATACATACGTATAATACATACGTACATACTAAAAAGTGCAACAGTGACGAAGGGACGCAGTCGAGAGAGAGTCTAACGTGCTCCGATTAACTTCGTTCCGTTAGTTAGCCGAGTGTGTGGTGAAGCTCTGAGAGTGGCTGCGAGAGCAGGAAGGAAGAACAAAGAAGCGACGTCCTCTGGCAGTCGGCGGAGAAGAGCGCGCGGGGTTCGCTGCTCGCCAAGAGAGAGACTTACCATCGGTTTCCCCTCTCTATCGTTATCTGTGAGCGGTGTGTGTGTCTGTGCCTTCTTCACCCCTTTCTCCGGGGGATCCTCGTCATCTCGCCCGTGTGTTCTTTATCGTCTCTGGTCCTTCCATCGACGTGCTACTACGTGCAACGAAGACAGCTGCAAGGAGCAGTTGCTTTCGTCTCTCGAGGTAAAGTGATTTTGTATGACGTCACGAAAGCGATGTCAAGTTGAGCAACCTCTGTCCACACACGCATCACCCATTTGTTCTTGTACTCGCAAGTCTCTCTCTCTCTCTCCCTCTCTCTCTCTCTCTCTCTCTCTCTCTCTCTCTCTTTTGCTCTCTTGCTCCCCCTCTCCTGTCTTATTCGGTTTTCTTCATACCCCCCCCCTCACTTCTCCCGCAGTTAGTACCGCGCGTGACGATCTTGCGACAGGAGCAATATTACGCGTTCTCTGTGCGTATGACACAGCATCTATCATCAATGGATAACGTAATCCCGGTGAAAAACGTCGGTAGGGCTTTTTCGCGTGGGCGTTACTATCGGGAATTGATGAACCGTGAGGTTGTGTTCTTTGGAGTGGTTCGACCAGAGAGAACCGTTCGAAATCCCCGGGGTTAGTTCGTTTCACTCCATAACCACGAATACGGAGAATATGCGGGTGTTACCTTACGACTGCATAACTCTTTTTTCCCTGTCAATATTGATTATTAAAATACTCAATTCGGTAATCGTGCTTGTAGCTGTTTGCGAAGGTTTCGACTTCTTCTCGATCGCCTGTTCGAGACCACTCGATAGCGTGGTTACAGAAAGTCGATCGAACAGGTTCTCTGTTCGATTCCTCGTCGACCGGGGATACCCACCGAGAAACTGTTCGTTAGCGTTTAATCTCTCCTCTATCTCATGTTGCACCAACGGTTCGATATATCGTTACAGCACATCTAAACAGTCCGCAGCCTTCGATTTATCGCGGTTCAGTCTGCTGCTGCTTAGAGAATATCATTTAAGTGAATTCCTGCCTATCGATTTTGTACACTTTATGATTGTGTGCGATCTTGGTCGATCCGTATCTCATTTTAACATAAATCACCATACTCCCGTCTCGCAGGGAATTAAATAACCAATGTGTTACTTGGAAATTTTTCAATACGCTTTGGAATCGGGGAAATATTTCAATATTTAAATACGTGTAAACTGAGAAACCGGGGAATTTCTCTCTCTCTCTCGTCAGGCAGGTTGGGTCGAGGGATGAAATATAGGCGACGCGATACTCCCCCCCCTACCATTTCTAGAGTTGATGAGTCAGAACAACATCGTCCTGAACGATGTGAATCGAGTAGAGCTTAGATGTAAAATACATTTTCGTGCATCGGCTCCGTACCACTTCCAAAACGATTAATACACACGGAACGATTGAGTTAATTACAATTTCGAACAGTTGGTCGATCGTATTCTCGTTGCGTTCCTGCGGTGATCCTCCGGCTTCCCAACTCCCCCCTCCCCATATTTCCTCCACGGAACTAACATATGCGCGTAGGATTTAGGAACAGAGACACGTACCGAGCCAACGTATCGAGTTATTATCGCGGGAACCGCATTAGCTCCGACTACTGCTCGACCGGTAACAAGGGCCACAGATACCACCGACTGTCCGAATCTATTTTACGTAACGTAAAATGTCATTGGCCACTAATCGCCGCGCGGTTCGCTCGCCCGACCGAGCGTTGTATCGAAGCCTTTAAGGTTATTGACTACATTATACACATACTTACATCAGTATACTCAAAATGTCGCAGGTCCACAAGTAAAAAGTATAGAATAAACCAGACTTGGGTAAACTTTCATCTTCGAGAAAATAAAATTTTGAATTTGTAATCGACTGTGATATAGTATTCTTTGTTTCTCATTATTATTTGATTGTATAGATTTGTATACTTCATGAATATTCAAATTCAACTGTCACGAAGACAAAGTATTTTACGCACATGTTTTTTAAACGACTTTAAATTTATTATGACTCACAGAAAATCACCTTTAATCCGGTTTTTTCAACCATACTGAGAAACACCCTATATACGTGCGCTACATTCTTGTAGTTGGTACGCTCGCGCGTTGTCTCCGCTTACATTCAAGGACGATTCAGACGTAACTGCACGCTCTCTCACTCCCGATCACACGGATATTCTCGAGACGTAGTTTGACTTTGGAAACGAAACGAAAAGAAAAAGATTTGCTCGTAAATAAAGGCAGAACAGACGATATTAAATTGAGCAACGGAAATGGTAGACCCGGAGAGTAATTCGTTTCTTTTTTTACATTTCGTTCGAGGCAAGCTACCAGTTAACATTATTCCGTTTTACCTGCATAATTATACACTCAAATGTTTTTAGAATTATTTTTATCGAATGCTTCAACACAAAAATTCGATAATCGACAATTGAAATATTTACTGCATAAAAAGTTTATTCGGGCGAAAACTCCACGTAGCTTCCGTCAAAAAGTGTAGATGTCTCAGCAGCGTAACCGTATTAAAGTTACATTAGGGGCCTCCTTCTACGATGTCACGACTAATCTGCATTATTCTACACTTTATGTATCATATCGTTGGGCATGCGTGCCCTCCTCCTTACGACTTAAAATTCAACGACGGGAATTGACGTAACTATTTACGACTTTACCGAGATAGTCCCTCGCGACATCCCACACTTGGTCAACAGTAGATAGAGGTTCGCGTAGATAACCGGTCTCTCAGATAATGTATCGGTCATTGAGTGTGCTCTCTTCTTGATCGACCAATCGCGCAACGAACACAAAAATTTTGATTGCAATCTATAGATGTTACTTAAAAGAAATATTGGGATCAGAACGGAGGTTAACCAAACTAAAATAACACGAATTTTCTGCCAAATGAAAACACATTTACAATAGAGAAACGTATAGGGAGACCGTAAGCTAATTGTGCGAGGCCATTGGGGCTAAACGTAACGTGGGTACATTAAAACTAGCGATCAACGACGTTCACGGAAGCTTCGTGTACGCGCGCACAGATATCGCCTTAAACGTATCGCGAGGCGTAGACGTTAACTCCGCTTTAAAATTCTACGGCAAGAGGCTCGTAACTATTTACGTCTCGGTCGAGAGAGCGTACCAGCTACTTTCATAGGGCTACGGCGACGAACGCGCAGCTGTTGGACTAGTAAACACATGCAAGTTCTTTTCTCTTTTCCCGAGAGCTCGCGCACGCGTGCATCGAGGGTCGATCTGGATTCTAAACAAAGGCATTATCGCGCATACCAGATCTACGGTTGAATTACAAAGTGACTTACGAAAGGGCATCCCACCGCATGAACCGTATATTCCGTCGGTAAAGCTTGCAAAAGAAGCCGAGAACAATAGGACACACGCGAGCGTCTACTAATTAACGGTATAAAAATCCCGTTCTCGACGAGGACGTCTTTTCAGTACATAATAGCTTTTTCTTTTTTTAATCTTCGTTAACAGAAGTTACTAAAGCTCATGACCCGAATAACAAAAACGAACAATTGACACGATTCATGTGGCTTTCAAGATAATCATTAAATTTTAACCACCGATGATACGTGACCAGACAGATATTGTCTTTGGTCGAAGAGCAGAAAGCTGTTCGTTTCCCTTACTGTCCGCGTGAACCAACGAAAACCCGTTAGAAATTGTTCGATGCTACTCTTGCATGTCGCGCGCCGCGGAACAACCGTACATACGTGAGTCAACGGCGTTCTGGCGATGGTGGTAGTGGTTTACTTGGGCGTGTATATGTACCCAAGAGGAGCAAGTATGCACGTACGCCATAGGACCTTTCTCGTCGTCGAATTACGAAGCCCCCGGAGTAGCGAGCGCGTCGAAAGAAGAACGACGGCAACGTGAAAGTAAAGAAAGTGGGCCGCTCGAAGCACTGTTCAACCTAGTACCACCCCTCCCACTGTTTCCCTCGACCGCCATGATTCTTCCTTCCGTTTAAGGGCCTATCTAATCACTCGGAATTACGTTTCAGAATTACGATATTTTTCGTTACGTTTCTCAAGATGGTATTTTAAATCTTTCGATAAAATACAAGACAGAATATTTCTAGCTACATTTCGCGATTTCAGGTTTTCAAAGATTCACCCGAAAATTTCTCGACATATAATGATCGATTTAGGTTGGCAGTTTGTATTAGACTCGACAAGAAGATCTAGGAATCTAAAGGGATATACATCCAGGAGTGGAATTTTTTCCCCTATTTTTACGTTCGATGAAAAGTTATTCCCGATAAGATGAATTTACTTCACGTTTCTTTTTCGGTATCGATTTACGACCGTCGATAAAATGAATTTACTTAGCGGGAAAAAGATGTATCGGCAATAAGGAATCGATCGGCACGAGTCTGTATTCTTTTTAATTTATTCTTCGACTCGTAACCGATTTCCGACTTGCAGCGCGACGAACAAAACAAACTCGCGCTAATTTCTTTAGAGACTATCGATTACCGATCGGGCGAAGGTGGGGGGGGGAGTTCATTCGTGCGGGCCGAGCCGTGCAATTTTACCAGACGCGCTCGGCGCCGCGCGGCTTTTACCGACGAAACGCGACACACAACATGGATTCGCAACGTTGAAATGCAAATTAATCGTATTCCGTCAGAGGGTTTTAGAAAGTTGTCGTCAAGGTGATTGTTACGAGGTTGGCCCGGGGCCAGTATCAACCTCGCTAAACGGACAGCACATTGAAAATCGTTGCATTCGTGTGGAGATTATCGCGCGTTAACGTTCACCGAGACTACCTCCCCTATCGATTCGATTTAATAATAAGATTCCGCTCGGACGTGAAATACAGCCGTTAAAGGAAGCGACACATTGTTCGACGACTACCTGTTCGTTACATTTTCATGTCGAATTCGTATTCCGTTCCATTGAATTAGTGTTGCCAGTCGTTTCTCGTTGTATCATGGGTGACAATCAAAGTGCAGTAAATCATCGATGAATGTTTGAAGGCTTCTCGCTACTAACAAGGTGAGACACCCAGGTGTAACGATGATTAAACACAGATAAACTAATGGGCTTTGTCCTGTGGAAATAAATATTATTATTATTATTTTTATTATTATTATTATTATTATCATTATTTTTTTTTAATTAGGTTTAACACTGATAGAGCTGGGAATTCTGAAACCAATAATATTGTTTGAGCCGCGTATGGTCGTTAGTTTATGAAATATTTAATGTTCAATCGTCGAGAAGCCTTCGAACACTCATCCATGATTTACTGTAATTATGATTCGAATTTAACGGATGATGATTAAATTTCTGATACTTCCTACTGGTGTTTCATTAATGCGTGCGAGAAAAAATTGCGGGAGTTTGGGTCAGGTGGATCGTACGAAATGAAGAAGTTTAGTCCCTTTCTGTTCTCGGTTAACGTTTCCCCTAGGACGCGGCGAGGCAACCGGTACCGGTGCGTTGAGCAAAGCTTCCCAGGGTCGAGCGAGAAATAACCCAATTAACTACAATTGTCGTAACGCGAGCCAAAACGAGTGCTTCCACGATTCCCGTAAGATAGCCAGCGCCGAAATAGAAAGTCCTGTTCGTCGTTCGATCGAGATTCTTTTTACTCGATCGAATGCAAAATACATTTATGAATTTGTCACGATTTTCAGGCTGATCCTATCCCCCTTCAGTTAGTTAATCATTCTAATGTTTCGGAGAAAGTGGTCTCTAATGAGAGAACAATGAAGACGGAAGATCATACGTGCTCGACCGTTTCGAAGAAAATCGTCAAACAATGAATTACTTGGCACGATTCCATCGTAGTTGGTCTGCGTCTTTCTCGGTGATTCGCGATTGTTGCAATATTACGAAGACCATTTCTGTTCGAATCCTTTACAGTAGGGAAGAAGTGTGTCATCTTGTGCTCTTTCACGAATCGCATTTCAAATATTGGTGGTTTCTCGACATCATGTCGTATATTGTACGATTCGTGAAAAGAATAAAAGGAACATCTTAACGTTTCGAGGTTTTATCCACACCGTCCTGACAGTTACAAAACACTTCATTTGCCACAACGACGGAACATATAGCAAGTTGTTCACTTCTGGTGGTTATATGGTGTACTTGGTCTTTTTCGAAGTGGAACAGTCGTTTTGCTGGTTGGCAATAGGAGTTTAAATTATAAAATTTTCAGAATGGAATCACCCCTTTGAAGGCACGAACGAATTTTAATTTGCAAATGTAAGTTACAGTCACAGAGCGCGCAATATCAGTTAATTCGCGAGCGAGAATTCACGGGAAATTACGAACACAGGAGGTGTATACCCACGAGGGGGCTTCGAAACGCAACCGATCGACCGAAACGATCGTTTGGAACCCAGCCGTTTTGCCCAGCCGCCCGCTCCACCCTCGAGGTTGAAACAATTTTCTCGAAATATTATTCGAATCTCGATTTTTTCCACAGTAATTTTCGCGATTTCGCGATTCATTGAGCTGGCGTTTCGAACTTTCTGTCCGAGGGTAATTTCCGGTGGCGAAAAAAACAACTAGAGAAAAATCGTTAAGCACTTTAATGGACGGAAAATTGAAAATAAAATTTCATATCGATTTCGTTTCTCTAGTTTAATCGGTTCGTAATTGAATGTACTTTCGGATCCCCTAAAAGGAATGAATTTTGCATACACTTGATTCTCTTTGTTGTTCGAACGCAGACACGTCACGATACAACCAACCAAGAGAGTTGCTTGGAACTCGTATACGAGACGCCCACCGGCGAACGAACGCGCGTTTATAGAATGACACACACGTAAACTTACGTGTACAGAGAAAGAAAGGGATTTATATTTACAAAAGCTTTATTCTTTTCTCATTCGATTTCTCGATGCACGCTTCTTTTCTTTGTTCTGGGCGGCGCCCTGGCGTTCAGTAACAAGTATCCGTATAGGTTCGACGTGTTTCACCTTTGATATTCGTCTCGTCACTCATTTGTCTGTATGTAATTCGTTGGGTATTCAATCCTAGGCATCGAGTAACGAATAGAAATTCGCTCTTCGTGGAATAAGCTACAACATAAAGATTTCTCGAAGGCATAGAAATAACGTCGAACGCGTCGTATTGTTTTCATGAGCACAGTTAACCGAGTGGAGGTTCTACCAACTGATACATATACGTATACTCGCCCCAGACGTACACTGAATTCGTTAGAGGCGCACGTGCGCGTATTTAACGCACGTGGCTGCGGAGCAACGTCTTTTTAAGGCGATCGGTAAATACACACACACACACGTGTAACCGTTTTTCTAGGTTTTTGGTAGTTAGGTGTACTTGCAGAAGTTTCAAACTTCATATTGAATGTATTCGCAACAGCAATGGACGTAGGGTCCAATTGCACCGGGTCAATAAGGTTGAAATGTCATCGAACAACTATCTCAATAAACACGTAGTTGGCAAGCGAACGTGTTTTTCTCGACACGTCATGTGCTATTGTGTTATTGACAACAACACGAGCACAGTAGCAATATTCGTGCTTACTTTGAATTCTCAGTTCAGTTCAAAACGTTCAACGGAGAGAAAGCTGCGTAAAGGTTTAAGTGAGCATCAGCTCTCGGAAAGAGGATAACATTCCAGCGTGTAAAGAGAGGGACCAGTTGTAAATTTAGTGCACTGATCTCATTCTGTGGTGAATACGACGACGAAAATAGAACTTATGTAGTCGTGAACATATTATTAAGGTGCGTTTAGACGGGTCGATGCGCGAAATATAACGAGCAGGTTTGTATACATTCGACGAGATGGAACGCGAGCGCCCTCTGTCGATACGAATCTGCAGAAGTAGGTATCCGTGGAGCAGTCAAAACTAGGGTTACCGTAGTAAAAAAAATCCCATTTATATTATGTAGTATAGAGAGAATCGAAAAGGGAATTAAACGTGTTTCAGTTTTAAGCGCACAACAACGAAACTATCGTCGAGCGTTGGTAACCTCGGACGAACTGCAGAGTACGTGACAAAGTTTATCAAAGATCATTGTGGCCGGCTTAATCTTTCCGTGTACTTTGGCTGAAAGCACTGTTTACTTCTCGGCTTCTCTTCGCCCGTAGCAAAGATTTTACAAACTTACTGCGATTATCGGACCCCTCGTGTTGTGATACTTTTCGAAACAAAACAATTCGTTTTACCGCGAGAATTGTAAATGCGAGAGCCACAGAGCGATTTGTTGATAAAAACGAAAAATGTATTGCGATGAAAATGTATATATAATTTCGCCGAGAAACCCAACGAGTTTGTGCTTGTGATTAAATCTGGTCGAGATATAGGGTGGGTAACGACCGGTTAATTCAGCTAAACGCACCTTTACAGTGGAAAAGCGCGCGTATTAATAAAGACACCGTGCGTACGCGCATCCGTTCGTTCACTCCTGGAATGAATTTCGAGCCGAGTGTAGTAGGAAAGTAGGCTATGGGCGGCGCTGCGAGCGCGCGACGCCAATCGAAATTTCGGGAGGACGATGACTGGCCTTTGCCCTGTGAAACTGTGATGTTTCTGTCACTGACCTTCCGCGAGCATACTTTCTCTCTCTCTCTCTCTCTGTCCCTCCCTCTACGTAATATTACATATGCTTACATGTGTGGTATTAATTAAATAATTAATTAACGTTTTTTTCGTACAGTTACAAATTTCATTTTCAACGTCAATTTGACGAAGTGTTTTTTTAAGAAAAATCTTCATAATCGATGACGTTTTATTGACGTTCAATTGGTAATTATTATTCGTATCTGTAGTATTTACACACACATGTTAGCCAATGCTCTTCAAATATCAGCGGTATTAAGAACCCGAGTCGTTCAGACAAATCATACGACGCGAATCAAATGAGTCATGTGTATATGTACACTTTGGTACGATACACTCGTAAACCGTTACTGTTTTCGCAACGCGTTCGACCGAAAGCCACAGAAGCAAAACAAGTAATGCACGGAGAGCTACTGACGATCCGTGGCAGGGATCACCGAACCATGCGACATCCTTAGAATGTAAAGAATCGTTCACAATGGCAGAATTCCAAAAGGGAGCCTACCTGAAGCGCATTCAGCCGCATAGGCTCTGCTTGCCACCGCCACCGCCACCGCCGCCACTGGTGCTTTGCTCGGTTTTATGAATTCCCTTAGGAACTCGGGCGCGCGCGCACGTTCCCTTCCATCGGTGTGGGCATAAATGCTCGTTGCCGCGCGTCACACGGAGCATTATGCCATAATAATTACTAATGCCAGCATTACGTCACGCTTATATACGCGACACACGCCTTTAGGGAAATCCTGCGCGTGTTAACATCATTAATGTCATCGTGTCTTCGAACCGTTTGATGCCAATCCGTCGCCGGAAACAGGTCACCATTTCCCTGGTTGTTTTTAACCCGTTACCGACTAATGCTGCCAAGTTACTTTAGGCTAACGAAGTAGTGCATCCCGGGGTTAATTATTTTTTAATTTAATTGCTAGTAAATTTAATATGGGTTTTATTCGTGCATAAGTAGCTCAACAGTATCGACTGTTCTACATTTGGACCTTGTGAAGAAAAAAAGACAGAAAGTAAAATTAAGAGATCTTCACGATGAATCATTTGACATAGACAGATTGATTTGCGGCATTCGAAAATGCAGCCCGTCTCCAAAGGTGAGCGACAGGATCGAATATCTACCAGGTGTTTTCTATTTCCTCAGGTTACGACGCGGTACAGTGTGGACTAGCATGAGGGGGGGGGGGTTGGTACATAAAAAAAACCGGAGCAATAACTTCGAAGAAAGTTCATTGAAATTTTTAGTAATCTTTAAATCTCTTAGACATCAATATACGTATTGTTATCCGTTCGAAGATTATTCTCGATAACGTATCTCTGCTAATAAAATTATGAGTCATGTCGTACTGTAGCAAAAAATGCAATTCCATTCGACGTACAAGGAGGCCAATAACGAGTCAAATATTAATTAAATGATAACAAAGGCTCAAAGCAAAATCGAATAATATATACAATCATTATAATTTGCAATTGATGTTTGAGATCTTTCTCGAGTTAAAATAGCTTTGTCAACAGGTGGAGCCCTTTTATAGATATAGTGGGGGAAGTATCAGAGAGAGGGGGAGGGGGAAGTCCTCTAACCTCCAAAATTGACATTAAACAGTACTCCCGCAAAAATTGAAGAATGACAAAGTGTAAATCGTCTTTTTTTTTTTTTAAATATGTTGGTCCGTCGACTCCATACTGGTCTTTACTCTCTCTCTGCGTCTGTCTGTCTCTCTTATCAGCGTTATCGTGAAAAAAACACGGGCATGGTAACAAGGAGAACGGCGCGTCTTTCGACCAGCTGGTGGAACGCGTGACGTCACGCGTCTACCTACACCGCCACTATGGTAGCCTCTCACCCTCTATCGATACACTCGGCTCTCCCCACTCCACCAACATTCTCCCTCCAACCGCTAGCTAAACACACACGCAGGAATCACGATCAGTCTCTATATGTACGTGCACACTATCGAACGTGGCACGAGACACGTGTCAGGGCCGTAGCTCCTGTTGGGTGCATCGGTGAGGCTCATTGAATCGTCACGCTATATTTACTCGTTGCTCGTGATTTACCTCCGGAGATGAGGTTGAACTCCTATTCTTGGCAGCATTAGTCGTTATCGATGATCATAATTTTAGAATCCACGAGTTTCGAGGAAGACCACTGCCAATCGTGAATCATAGAAATAATCTTGCGACAGTGAATTGTCACACACCTCTCAGTGATTCGTGTTGCCGGTGAGTGAAGTTCGTGTATAACCTCTTGTGATGAGTTATTCAAGAGCATTGTATAAATTTTTTCGGTCAGATGTCTTGTTTGCGACGTAGTCGATTGCGTGTAACTGAGAAACGAAAAATAAACGAAAATCCAAAGCACACACAAAGGAAACGTATTCGCGCAGCACGACCCTGATTCCTAGTGGATACAGGACAGAGACACGCGTCGCGTGGGAGGGGGGGAGCCGAGTATCGGCGATACGAGCCGATCCATCCCCACCCAATCACGGCCGATCTCTCTGGCTCGAGTTTGAAAAAGTGGAGGGGCGTCGTTGGTAGGGATAACATCTGCTCTTAGCGTGATTGCCGTGTATTGATGTGGCTTTACTGCGCGCGGCAGCCTACGGACAACAAAGTGAACTGACGGTCGTTAATGTTCCCTCGCTACGCGAAATTCGAGGCCGTCGGAATATCGCGCGCGCGTACGACTCTGGGTTGCCTTGATGCGTTCCGCCCGAGATTTGCAAAGTTACAAAGCGCCGAGTAGATGATCCCACCGGACAAGGGGTACAAAGACTTTCTGGTATCCAGTTATTATTATATTGTATTTTCGATCGATTTGTAGACCGACGTTTCTGGAGTATTGGTAGACGAATGGACCGATGAAGTATTTTCGAATTGCATTTTTATTAATCGTATTAATTCAACAAAGTATAAATTTCTATAGTATATATTTTTATCGAAATATAAATTCCCATAATCGCTGGAAACGATCGATATAGGGTTGGAATTGACATAGACGAGAGAGACCGCGGGACATACATACACGTGCGTATATACATACATGCGATAGGATGCTGCAATAGAGGCAGGTAATAATCGTCGTAATACTCCTTTGTAGGTTACATAAGACTTTTTAAAAAGCTGTGGTTATAGAAATAATAGAGCGTCTGAGGTTGCGTAGTATCGGCGCTAAGAAAAACTGTTGTTGTGTAATTAATTTGCATTCGATCAAGATATTCCTTGGCACTCTTTATACTCGAATCTACGATAATGTTAATCATTTATGTTTCGAGTGATTTGCGACGAGTTTGTACCGATCGTGTTGACTATCGATAATGCGGAATTTAAAAGGGGAAACGATCGATTAGAAGCGGCCTCTCGATTTGCTCTCGACCCTGTTCGCGCGAGTCTAGGGCGTTACGTTACGCGAAGTCTGTGATTCGGAGAAAGTGAGGGGTGACATTCTTTTCACGCATTCCTCGCTTACGTATTACCGAATCGTTAATAGAGGCCACCAAATGTATCACGAATAGCAACATTGCTTTTTACATCCGTTAAAAATTTCAACCTGTTGCATCACATGCGATATTTTTACTGACATATATTTTTTTTTTAAATACAACACATACGCGTATCACTTTTTATAGGTTATGATTTACTTTTACCGTTTTCGGATAAATAATTTGGCGTTTTATGAAGGCAAAGAATATTCCTACCGATAAATACTGTTTAACGTAAAATGTACGGAAGGCAAGAAAGATCTGCGAAAATGCAAGGTCGTTTAATCACCGCTTACAGCTCATAAACTTAGCAAATGCGTCACTGGGTCGATTCGATTTTACGTAAGACGCGGTCGCTGTACGTCGCGCACTACGATTCATGTTTCTTCGATTCTCTGCTCGTAATAATAGTAAAACTTTTTATTAGAAACTCGACGAAAATAATGAGTAACTAATTTTTGCAGTGACGCAGCATCGATGTCGCATAATCTACTCGAGGTCCTTTACAGATTCACTTTCTCGACAACTTATGCGACAAATGCAAGTTCCGCCTGTCTATTTAGACGATTTTCAACAATTACTTGTGCGTGTTTGTAACGGATATTAAATATCCTGATAATGGACGCGAAGCCAGCAATCGATAGGTAACCGCGAGAGTCGGAAACAAAAGCGAAAGAAATTATACTTTTTCCGGTTTATTTTAAAATGCGCATCGTTCGTTCGAAGAATCGTCGTGCTTTCACGCTCGCCAGGGATAAGATGTCGCTGTCGTCGCCGTCGTTGTGGCGCATTGTCACGAAGTTTCGCGGATACTTATAACGGTCACTCGCGGAAACAAAGCATTCTAAATACGAACAACATTTTTTTTTCCCAATCCCGTCTTCGCTTATTGCGGCTGCAGGAGAAAGTCGACCGAACGGTCACGGCCTATTTAACGATTGCTTCGTACAATTTCATCGTTTGTGTACACTTCGAAACGGCTGGGCAGCTCGAAAGAAATCAGAGAGATTACGACAGTCGATTGACATGACACGTAAATATGGTGTCGACAAAAAATTCCGTCCGTTCGACTTTCAATGATTTTTCGTATAATCAAGAGTGTTTTGTGAAAAACAGCGATGCAAAAATAAACGTAATAATAACCTGAAAAGTGAAAAGGAATCGCGACAGATTCGGTGAAACGAGAACCCGCGTCCTTCATGGAAACGAGACTTCCAGCAAGTTGAGGCAAGCTCTATCAACATAGATCTTAAAAAATCCATGTCTCTCGAGAACGTTATCTCGATGATATATCTCTGTTATATTAGAATATCGTGGTATCCACTTCCGCGACGCGTAAAGCTGCTCTCAGAATTACGAGCCTTGTTCGTCCACGAACCAAGAGAATTTTCTATTTTCGATACCCGTGGTCTTGAAACAGACGTGTTTTCTGTTTTTCAAGTTTTACGATAACGTTCGTTTTCGTAAACACCGTTTATATTTCTCCTGAATTTATTGACTCAAGCGCGGCAACAGAAACGCAATACCGAAGGTTCCAATCAAAAGAAGAAGCATTAATTTGGATTAAATTCAAAGCATTCTGTGACTATCAAGGGAGGATACGGTCGCACACTCGCCATAAAAGAAATCCGCACGTTTCATTATTCGAACAGAGTAAAAGTACTCGGCCACGGTGCAATTAACGAGGAATCCTTAACGGAATTTCCCGCGCGTACGTGTTTATGTATACACGCGCGGTACCTGTCGGTCGTCGTTTCTCGAAGGGTATACATCTGAAGCTGACTGCTTCGTTGATGCGTTGAACCGACGAGAAAACGATATCCCACTGTTTCGACGTTAACAAAGCTTCCGAATTTAGCCTTTTCCTCACTAGGAACGTAATTTTCGATTCTCCAGAAACATCATTTACATATACACATGAAACGAACATAAGATCTGTTTCCGAATCCGCGAAAACAAACTCAATGTCAATCGCCATCTGGTGGCGTATGCTAGAAACTCAATTTTACAGTCGTAGCGTTACCGATCCTGTAAGCATGTGTATCGCAACGTGATTCACGTTAAAGAATAAAAGATACAATTTATTCTTGAAATTTCAAAGTGCAGTCGACAGAGAGAGGAAGGGAGGGAATCAACACGTTCCGAAAAAAGATAAACAATGGCTGTCTTAAAGGACAGAAGAGGAGAAAGCGATTGCCGTTTCAAGTAGTCCGGGGGCCAGAGGCGCGCGTCACTAAATGTGTTCGCGCGCGACAACCAGAGGCTCGGGACAAACGGTGTTTGCTGCTGCGTGCGTGTGGGGCAGTGTGGGGTAAACCTGTGCTGCGCGTCGCGTTCAGGAGGAAGAGAAGCAGCACGCTTGCGCACGAGCCGTCACGGGTATACACACACACAACGGTCACTCGTGACGTCACGCGACGCCCGATAACACTTTTGTTGTCGTCGGGGGGGGGGGGGGCTATCGTCGTGCGTACGCCACGATTACGCGTGACGCACAGATCAGTCCGAGACACCAAGTGCGTCTCACGCGAAACAGACTTGCTGCGCGCGACAACGACGACGACGTTCTTCCATCGAAATTTCCTGTCGAATTTTCGGAAATAATCTGTCAAAGTGTTGTGTGAATTGTGAACAATTAACATTTTTCTTTTCTTTCTGGTTGCATCGTACCAAGGAATGTGGAAAGTGTCACGTTCGGTGTGTGTAGCCCGTTCGACGACACGGTTTTGCATAGCTTGAAAGTGAGTTCCTATTCGATGGTGTACACAATGTTATTCGAGGAGGCGCGATTTGCTTTCCCTTTTGACGTTTCTTCTCGTAGAGAAGCCAGTTGTACCTGTCGTTTCTACGTAGGATTGGAAACGCGTTTAGATTGTAACACGTGTAATTTTGTGGTTTTGTCGCTAGTTGTACCGGTATTGTTAGATCGTCCTTGCACGGATGGACGAAATAATCCTTTCGTATAATTGTAACTTCTGGTATTGTTTTACGTGAATAAAAATCTGTAACAGCAAAAACAATAACATTATGGAATCAGAGCGAGTTGTTCTTGTTCTAATTTTACGTACGTTTATCAGTATTTTAATGAAAAGAACGCACGCCGCCATGTACTGGATATCTATGCGCGTGAAAAAAGACTCGAATGAAAAACATCGATTGATAAAACAGAGAACGATCAAAGTTTAATAATTTATCGACTAATTTACGCCTATATCTGTAGAATTTCACCGCGGGAAAACGTTTGAAAATTTTTCGCTTTTATGTACGTGACTACGAAATCAGCTGCGAAATAAAATAAACGGGCGATAATCAAATTGGATAAGTGTAAACGAGCCGAAACCGGAGAGATAAGTATCGCGAATTAACGACAGAAAAGAGCAGACCGGTGAATACACATACACACACCCAGTTCCCCATTCGTATTTATTTATAAGCGTGTAAAAGTGCTCGCTTGCCGATTTCTTTTTATCCGCGCATTCCTCTCAAGGCCCCTCCAGGGAATGGACGGACGGCAACGGTCTGACCTGGTCGTCCCCATACACACCGACCGCTTTCTACTTTGAACGGTTCAATATGGTGACTCTTCGAAGCCTTTTCCTTAGCCTCGCGCCTTCGCTACCAACACATATCGATAGCCATGATAAACACGATACATTGGACATGTACGTTTCGCGAATCCTCTGGGTTTTATGATACCGAGAACAAAGAAGGTTATAGATTTCGTTATACAAAGAACGAAATTGAAACTTTGAAACGGGTTCCACTTTTATCCATCAATCCCCCCCCCCTTTTTTTCCCTTGATTATCAAAAGCTACAAGAATGAAAACGCGCGACAATTTGAAAGTTGTGTGTACCGTGTTCGAGGTATAACAGTGGTTCTCAAAGAGTCAAGTATTTCTGTATTTTATAAGCGACACGTTTAAATGGATCTAATTCCGGCCGAGGTCAAAGCTTCGTTTAATTGCCAGACACTGCTCCTCTACGGTAGGTTATATGATGTAAGATTGGATGTAACGGCATCAAAGTGACGTTATAGTTTTCAGAAAGATTCTCGCGTGTAAATTGGGCGGCACCGAGTGAAATTAAAAGGCGCCAAATTATATCGTATTTTTATTTTTTTTTAAAGCACGCCGTAGAATTTATCTCCGTCGAAATCGGTTGGGATAAATCTCAACTGCGCAACTCGAAATTTCAATAATGTGTAATGTGATAAGATTAGGGAATCAGTGACGTTGAACCAATGCTAGCATAATTTGAATAAGTATCTAATGTTTCGTTTTTTTTTTTATACTTCGTGTATATGTCAACCGTACCAACAGTTAGGTTGTTTCGAATAACTGTATCGTATAAAAATGACGAGAGTGAAGAGAGGGAGGAAGAGAGAGAAGGTACGGATACGTGAGGAGAGGGCAGGGAAGCCGTGTAGATGTGTAAATATATATCGCATGCAAGGCACCAACGTAAAGGGGTGGGGAGAGGACGTCGCGCACGAGTCAGCGACTCCAAAGCAGACTTTACAGGTTAGGTAACGTGTATCCATGGCGGTTTTTTCTCCTCGCGGAGAAAGTTAGCTTAGACACACTTGGAGCATAAAATCGTCTCTCGGTGCACCATGGTTCCTCTCTATTTTCCGTGACAGTAAATTGAAGTAACCTTCCAACGAAAATCCATTAAATTCTCGTCGATAAGCTGCCCTTTCATCAGTCTGCCAAGTAGCTGGCAATTGAATTGTAATTCGACGACGAAACTGTCTCTTTTTATGCGTTAACCGCACAGTTGTAAAAGCAGACGTATTCGCGGTGACACGGATTAATTTGGTTATCAATTGTCAAGCACAGAATGGTTGTGTCGATTAAAGCTCAATACCGATACGAACAAAAGAATTTTAGCAACAAGTGTCATACATTCAAGCTTTCGGAATGTCTATTCTTTTGACGTGTGATTAATCTTACGCGGCGGCCATCTTGTTACTGAAAATCGAACGTGTCGGAGCTGCCATCTGTCGGCCAATCGAACTATTCGATCTCCGAATTATTTCTGTCCGCGGACGTGACTCAACTGGTCATTCGTGGAAATAGTTTCCGAGAAAGATTCATCTCTTCCCGCTAGATGTTAATTATTAGGCACGAAAATGCGAATGTATGATTCATTTCGCGAGAAGAATATGAACGGTTTTCCCAAGAAAAGTTTAAACCATGTGTCTAAAGCCGCACGAAAAATAGATCTTTTCACACCAACGTTTAACCTGTAACGACAGTGTCAGTTTACATACCTTTTATACCTCTTCCTACGGGTCTAAGTAATGTTTCAGTGAACTACATAATTCTATATGCAATTTCTGTAACCAGCCGTGTAAAACATACTCTGCGGAACCGTTATTCGGAATGTAATGCGATTACTAATGGAATCGAGTAAACGTAAAGTAACAGAAGAGACAGAACAATTTTATGATTGTTCTGCATTAAAACCGAGGTGGAACCTTTTAACAACACCGGAAATAGGTCTCATCCACTTTCGAGAGGGGGACAAACGGGATCATTTTGAAAAATAGTTTTCACCACTTGGAACAGTTCGTATTTACAGATATGTTTTATTCAACTATCATTTTCTATTCGACAATTATTATTATTCTTCTGTTTCTGGTGACAATGTCACTGTCATTCTAGGAACGTTATTTGTACTTTCCGTGAATCAAGTATACATACCTGTTTCAGAATTCTCTCTGGGCGGAAACACTAGGGAAGCTCGTGGCGTACGGGAATCCCGTTGCTCCCATGCGTACAAAAAGCAAACTCTATAAATAGTACATTACGCAGTCTGTTAATCGCTCATGCATGTTCGGTGCGCCTGTAGGAACATTGACATCTTATCACAATTCGACGGAAAAGATTAGTTTGTGATCTCGATGATTCGGTATATTAACATATTCGACTGTCCTTACCGATATTTATCTACAATAAACCAAAACGTATATTTACATTCACTAGCAAACTGGGCTTCCACTAGGGAAAAAAGTGGCGTAGGAGAAGGGCCTCCAACTATGCTCCTATCTGTTGGTATTAGGAATTACTGAAATTTATGCCAAATTAACATTCGATTTAACCTTTATTTCAGTACTTGAAGAAAATTTACCACGTGGTAGGAGGCTTTCCTCTTACGTCACTTTTTTCCCTAGCGGAAGCCGAGTTTGTTTACGAGGTTACATACTTGAATATATTTTCTAAGACGAACCGTACCATCGGTTGGTTGAGCCAGATTATTGGACCGGCGGTGCAGTACAGTTGGTCCTAATTTTACAAAATTATAGACGGTTAGGAATGTTATGCACAGCGAGAAATCAACGGAAGTTCGTATTTGGGTCGGTCGCCGCGACAACAGCGGAAAAGAATACAAGAAATCTGGCCTATTATCGGCGGCGCAGTAACGCATCATGTAAACACACACGTAAATACGCATTCGCGTACCGCTAACCTGCCCTCGTATAGTCGAGCGCGTGACTGTCCCCTCGGTGATACCGTTACAAGAAACGTTTTTCTTGTTTCCTTCGTGAAATGTTTACGATAAAGAGTAAACGATCAGTTAACAGTATCGAAATTTCAAACCGTATATTTCGTGTTCACGCAAAGACACGCAAACAAGGAAGAGAAAAAGAAAACATTTTTCGTCCGTTTTTGTTTCAGACGCTAAAATGAGATTAGAAGAGGATCTAGTGATACGTAGGAGCCGACCAACGATGATTTCCGCCAAGTATCGCGCGAGAGAGGAACGCCGCCGTTTACTGAAGATTTCGGCTGGGAAACTAAGGAGGATCGAGGATCCGGAGGCCAGCCTCTGCAGATCGGTCCTCATAAACAATGCCGTGAGGCGGCTGCAACGGGAGAACCGGGACGAAAAGACGAGGAATTACGGTCTTCCGGTGGTCACGTATCTGAACGACTCCACCAAAGAGAACAACGTATCCAGCAACCTTATCGTCGGTGTAACGGACGACGAGACGTCCTCGAGGAAAAGGTACGGAATCAGGCGTGTCCTCTTCGATTACCTAAAATTTCGAAAGGGACTTCGAGCGATTTCATCGTTATACGAAAAAAAAAGAAGAAAAAATAGAATCACAGTCTAGCCTCGTTACTTGTTCATCAACATACCCTGGAGGTGAATAAATATCCACGTGTTGCAAAGAATCGTTTAAATCACCATACTGTACAAATCTACAGCTGTAATGGAAGAATAGCACGAGATTTTAATCGCTAGAGCGCTTCGTTTTACATAATATAGATTACGCAAGATAGCAATGGGGAATGGATCGTGCGCGGTGTCATTACGTAATATCTTTAAGGGAGGGGCGGGGGGGTTGTCGACACGCGTGTAATATGTACAATTTCTCGTTGTAACTTTCGATCCGTGTATCCCTCCGAATACTACCCCCCACCACCCCGATCGTGTCACAGTCGTCGTCGTCGTGTGTGTTATATTCCGTGATTCATTTTTCCGTAGATTGAGCGACGACACGAGGAACGATGTGCTCAGTCCGAAACGGCAGAGGCACGATGACCTCGACCTCCAGGACGACGTGTTCAGCGAGTTTTATATCCTGCCGCCGACGCCACGGCTACTGTCTCACATCGACGAGGTCCAAGAACCGGACACCACGCATCACCACCATCTGGTGTACCCGGAGGATCGTTTGGGCTCGGTAGACGTTCGATCGGCGACGACAATGATTAGCACAAGCACCGCCAACACCACCACCAGCAACACCAGCAACAGCACCACGACCACGAGTAGTAGTTGCTGCAACCCGGTCATGTTTCCTAGCGAGTTGGACGATTCGGGCGCCCAATTGACGCATGTCGCGAGATCCAACGACGTTAACATGATGGAGACGTCGGATGTGGTCGATCCAGACAGAATCTGCGACTTCGCCAGGTTCGCGGACTCTGCGAAGAGCCTGGAGGAACGTCTGGTCGAGCTCCAGTCGTTGGACGAGCATTTCGATCTGGCGAAATTCGAGCGTAACAACAATCAGAGCTGCGGCCGCGCGTTCCACGATATACAGACGTTCCACAGTCTGGTACCTGGCCTGGAGACTTAGAAGGGAGCCTCGTGCCTCGAGCACCCACCATCTGTCGTCGTGTCCGGCTCCGGGGAGGGTCGCGACCATCGCCTCGACAACGACGACGCAGGGTAGACGGTTTCGTGGCACACACGAGGAACCACACGGCGAGAGGATGAACCTAAAACTCGGAAGGCGGAGAGACTGGACACAGTTGGCTGTGCTCTGTGTGCTCCCCGACCATATGTACCCGTTTGTTCGGAGGACTCCTACTGACATCAGGACGTAACGGAGGATGTTTGGTACCGCGAAGAATTCGCGAGGGAAGGCTTCTTGGGGACAGCTGCATCCCTCGGGGTAGATCTTGTCTGGGAATGCAGCTGGGGAAAGGGATTCGATAGTTCTGTTTTCCGTCGGGACTCTGAAAGGGAGGCTGAAGCTAATGGGTCGGTTGACTACAAGATTGAATCTGGGAACAAAACAACTTTTATTCGGAATGCTTGTGGGCGTCTGTTTTGTAATGAATTTCTCTTGTCACGTGTTACTCGTACTTTGGATGATGTTTACTTTCCCGGAATTGCCAAGCTCGTTAAAGGTGGGGTTGGGCAGCCCGTGAACCTTAGGTTACATGTACCGAGAGCATGCTGTGGGATGCCTTTTGAATAGCCCGATGATGAGCGTTCCTTCATCGCAGTCGCCGGATTCGTTGGATGTGTTTCAGTTAGAGTTGAATCGGATATTTCGTGGCGGTGTAGTACGTATAAATGGGTATCTCTAAAGGGTTGTATACCGAAGGTTGTACGTACGAACGGATCGGTACCAGAATGTCCTGAATTACGCATAGGTATATACATATATGTATATAATTCGAGTACGTTTATAAGAATACGTGACTATAACGTGTTATAGATGAATTTTTAGTGGAATTTCTCACGGACAAGCTGAGAAGAAAGAATAAACACCGAACGGGAAAATGCACTCGCGCCTCTGTAAAAAAATAAAAAAAATAATGCCTTTAGGACTAGCGTTGTGAGTCGATGTAAATGTGGTGTGCGATGAAATCGAACGGATTCACTGTACCCCGCGATAATGCCACGGTGGGCCTTAATTGTAGTGCACGTTCCTCAGTTTTACGTTTAACGGCATTTTGTTTACGCATTGTTTTTTCGTTTCGACAATAACGAGGGTGAGCCCGGATTTCTTTGGGCTCCTTTTAAAAATGCTATCCTCGTGGATCGTTTTAAAATTCACGAGGACCCACATTGATTTTAACAGACGTAAAATTCTACACTGAAGAATGTTCCTCCCGTGAATCTATGTTATATCCATTGCGTTGGGTGGAGTAATCAAACGAATAATACGAGGATAATTCTTCAGTGAACACACGAGGACCCCGTTAATTTTAATCAGATTTTATTCGAGTAATTGTTTCTGGCCGATCACGACTAATCCATTGAACGGATTCGCGATGGGATCGACGAACGGTGTATATAGCGACGAACAGTCGTGTTAGCGGTCCAGGTACATAATTCTGTTCGTTTCTGAAGGTATATATGTTCATACAGATACGTGGAATGACTTACGGTTTCGTAATCGCGACTCCAAAAAATTTTTTTTTTCTTTTTTTTTTTTTTTTTTTTTTTGTAAAATTTTGTTACGATGAAATACACGCGCGACTGTGTATATTGATTTGTATACATTGGTCTTGTATATATATATAATAATAATGTATTGTTTAAAAGATACATATAGATAAGCACGATCGAGATAAAATGGTGTATCTTAAGTGTGGGTTCTGCAGACACTGTGCGGTGCAATACTTTGTCCTTCCGTTTTTACCCGGTGTATGGGAGAGAATCGGCGAATCAATCCCCAAGCATCGATCACGTTTCATTGTATAGTTCCGAAACGGGTGTTTGGTATTTATTCGCGGATCACATCGGGGTGTGACTTCGTGTTAATCCATTTCTATGGGAGTATCCTCGGCACAAAGGAGCTACAGAATAGACGCGTAACATCTTCTATGAAAGTTTATCGTGTCATACGTTAAGAGGTACCGATCTTTGAAAGAAATTTTTAAGACCTTATGCTCTTTCTTTACGATTACAAAGGAATGGCGTTATGAACTGTATTTAACAAGGCCCCTTTTGGTGAATTTGATCGCAAACCATACACGAAATATTAACATTATTTAGTTTGAATTATTCCTAGAACCAGTGTAGTGTTGTAATCATTTTCTGAGCTTGATAAGAGTATAAGAGGGTCGGTAGAACCTCCTGATCGCGTGACACAGAAATACATTGGATGTTAAGCCTATACTTAGCTCTCACCCGTGCAGGTCCCTTCTCCTAACTTATCTCCTCTCTCCCGTTCTGTTCACAAAAGTGCTAAAAAGGAATTGGATATTTGACGACGTATTGTCTTTCACGGCCACTTTTCCCACCCCCATTTTTTCATTTTCGATTGCTCATGTCACGACCATAATTTTTGTTCGAATTCGAACCCTTTCGGCGCCGAGAAACGAGACATTCAACGTGGATGCCCTCTGTGCGTGTATTGCGCAACTAACTCGAAAGGGTTGACGTAAATCTATGGCATTACGTAATCATCGGTGAAATCGAAACATCGCTGCTGGTCACAAAATTAATAGTAAATACAAAAAAAATGCAACAGTGAAAACGCGTGTATTTGTGATCGCAGCGTGGAAATAATGAAAAGAAATCCAATCTTCCTTTTAATTGTTCGAACCACATTTCGAGGATATATTCTCGGTCTCGCGCCTCGATATACAGTTTTTTTTAAAGGCAAATGCCGATAAAATCGACTCGATTTCATGGTTCGACGCGGCCGTCGTGCGTACACACTGTAAATAGCTGCCTTAGCACCCGTAAATCGTAATCAGCTATGTATAAAGTTTCGTACATTGTTTAGATTTTTAGTACTAGTTATCCGAGATCAGTTACCAATTATACGAACAAATTGCGAATAAACTTCAAAAATATAAACACCGTGTTGATCCCGGTCTCTCTTCCCGCCCGTTTCGTCAACAAAGTTAAGACCGTACATATATTTCCGTGATGTTGCGGCAGAAGGAATACAACTCGGACAATGGAACACGTAAATTTCTTGGAATATTTCAAAGAGAACCTTGTATACGTATAGCTTTTTTTTTAATACTTTTTTATTGAGTGTTGCGAATATATATACAAAGGATGGCGAACTAATAACTATTACATAAGAACCAAATAAACAAAGGTTATCATAATAGTATTAACGTGTGTTAATATTTATTTAAATAACGTAATCGTAATGACGTGTGCCGAATTTTCGAAAATAAGAGGACATATTACTCGCGTACACCGGACGCGTATCCTTGTCCCCGTTCGTGTTTATTCGTGTTACAATTTTTCTTTCGATAATAATGGTCTCTCACACCGTATTCAACGTCGCGCTTCGTAACACTCGATCATCGACAAAAGAAAAAAAAAAGAAAAGAAACATTCGATATCGACGTCGTGTCGATATCGTGTCAAAGAATATTGCCTATCGGATGGCTGAGTTCGGAGACGCAACAAATCCACCAAATGTTCTCACTTCTGTCTTTCTTTCTTGCAAGGGAAAATAACGAATTATCACTCAAACGAATCGTAATCGCGTGTTTTCATGGACCGCGAATCGAGACCATTCACAGAGTAGCTCTTATCACGGGCGCGCGCACAACGATCATATATTATCGAGTGTGTTAAAAAGGTGAAAAATTCTCTAACCCCATTTACAGCTCTTCTTTTTATTTTCTATTCGGAGTCAGTGATATGTTTGTGCGTTTAAAGAATCTGCGCGACTGTCGGAAAATCGATCGTGATTATCGAAGTAGAACGATGACCGAATATATTGTATGTTTCGTCTTCGTGGGGGATACAAAATCGTGTAAAAAACGTGCGAACCATGCTCTTCGATAGGACGTTCCGATGTGAACCACCACCTAGATATACAGTCGAATTCGAGATCATGAAAACAGTCGAATCGATTATCCGATTCGAGAAGGTTAACGAATAAATTTCTCGAGCGATATTGGTGGACTGCCCGAGAGAGAGCACATCCTTGAAGTGAGAATAAGAAGTTAAAAAGATCGATCAGAGTTCACGGCAGACTTCACGCGTATATCGATCGATTCGGCGAGTACGATAGATTTTCGGAGAAGTCGGTCGAGAAACAGCAGAGTTATATTGTTTGGTGAAATTGACGCGTACATTTATACAACGCGTACATAAAAAAAGAAAAACCATCGTCGTTTCACAGTGTTTCCGTCTGGACACGACGATCGAAACCCTGACGCGCGCATTAACCGCGTTTCACTCTTAACAGTTTTATTGCTTCTTTGTTTTTCCGTTCACATTGCTAACAGCGACATCTTTACTCTCGTTCCGCGCGTAATAAAATATCATTTTCTAAAAACCAGCATTCTCGATCTGCTTAACCATCGTTTGCGACATTTAAAAAATATGTTTGTTTATTTTTTCTTTCTCCTGTCGCAGGGAACGTCGAATGACTTTTCTCCTGAATTCAGACGCGAATTGTCTAGGCGAGGACAGACACGACGATCCACCGAGATACGTCAGAAATAATACGGTTACGGTGAGAAATGAATGACACGAGAATCCTAACGGAAGTCGAGGTTAACCTGACCCCATTATTCCCATGGACAATATACATGTTTTGTGGATTATGGTGAAGACACCGTTTGATTGAGAGAAAGAACGAACAATAAATTATTAGCTACGGGATTTTAAAGTCCCATTTCTTTAAACTCCTAAAGTGTGAATATCGATCGTATTTCTTGTATGTCCCGGCATACGTAGTTATGTCTACTGGCAGTAGAAATACCACTGTACGTTGTCAGACACGTTACACACGAAACGTTAACGGTTCTCCTCGACCGTTCAAGATCGTCTGGATCTACTACTACTAGTGTGTTGGTCGAACGACGATAGGTCTACCCCGTTTCCCGCGAAATTTAATTTTTTCTTTTCACCGCGCGACATCATTCCCCCGGCAAGCGTTTAAGAAACAACGAAATTTGTACGTTCTTTCAGACAAGAATCATTCGACGATTCCTAGCCCCATTTGACTACAATAATTATGTTCTTCGTTTTAATCACAAAAATAGAATTCTTTAATTTTAAATTCAGTTCATTCACACTAGTTTTCACATACACACAGTGTCTCTCTCTCTCTCTCTCTCTCTCTCTCTCTTTCTTTCTCTCCCTAGAGCGCGTGTTCTCTTCCTCTTACACGCTTCTTCGCATTCTTTTGTGTACATACAATGATCCCGTACACATACACACACTCTCAGTGATCATCATTCGCCGAGAAGTATGCAGCGTCGACGAAAAAAACAAAAAAAAAAAAAAAATGGTGTTTTCGCATTATGCATTTTCGTACGTACCGTTATCGACTTTCGTCGAGTACGTTTAATTTCCTTCTTTTTTGTTTTCATCGACGAGAAATGGTATTTTTAAAACGCGCATCACCGACTGTCGGTGTCAGGACGATTAAATCGCGAGGTAAAAAAACCCATTGGAAAATTCCCCCGTTTCCGAAATGAACACCGTATCTGACGAACACCAGGTATTTCAGCAGAAAAAAAAATTGTATATTTTAACGCAAAAACTGTAATCGATACACAGATTCTTACAATAATCGTATATAAACACAATTAAAAGATACGAGACTTGATGGGAAAAATTCATGCCCGTTCGAATGAAGGAACGAGGATGTTGCATCTCTCAGAGACGTCGCTCTCCCCGCGAATTTCGCACGTAACAAAAGAGGGGCTGCAACAATTACTCTACAACAACGATTTATAATAAAAACAAACTATCCGAGTTTTTTGTTTCCGTGTGTGTGTGTGTGTCTGTGTCTGTGCACGTGTGTTCCCTCGTTTCGACGAAAAAGGAGCAAGGAGAACGGAAAGGGACGAGACTTCGTGCGGAAATCCTAATAAATAAGAAGAGTAACTATATCCCCGTGGACGAGGAATTCGAACGAAATCGTTTGCGCCTCTGTTATACACACACGTTCACCTCGAGTCAGCCCCTCGCGCCACCCCTCCGGGTCGTAAATTCGATCGCTCTCGACGACAAAATTCCGCGGAGGAAAAACAAAAAAAAAAAAAAAAAAAGAAACCGTCAACAACGTCGCGGTGAAAAGAGCCAAACAGCAAAAAAAAAAAAACAAGTCAAGAAGTTCCGAAATAGAAAAATGCGATTCGACACGCACTGCACACCGCTCAGTAAAATATAGCATCGCGCAGAGATTTTTTAGACGTGGTCATCGGTCGTCGATAACAATAATTACACTGATCCTCGATAACCTAATTCGATCGGTGTGTGTTCTCTCGCATAGTTTCGATATACATATATTTATAATTTTATTTTTATATATATATATAGATATATCAAAAATATCCTTAATAAAATAGAGCATTTTAATATGTATAATGTACCGTCATGTAC
>NW_015374251.1:528859-531001 GCF_001272555.1 Dufourea novaeangliae | reverse complement strand
GTACTTTTTGTATTATAATTTTATCCACTATATATATATATATTTTTTTTATTTATAACGGTTAGTATCATATATATATATATCTTTAATGCATATATATAATACCCACGCCTCATTCTTTCCTATTATTCACGCGTACGTGCGCTCACCCACATAAGTGCACGGTTATTCGACAATGTCCTCCGTGCATGCGTCTCTCTTGTGTATACGTGTGTGTTTTTCGTGTATTTACGTTTCTTTTTTCTTACCGCGTCGCCACGTGAACGTTTTTCAGATTAGATTACGCGCGCGCGCGCGCGCGTCGTCGTCGTCGTCGTCGTCGAGTTACACGGTTTCTTTGCTACGTTTCCTTCGCTCTACGGGCACATTATTATATCGTATGCTGTTTCTCGACTTTCAACAATTTACCATCTCCCTTTCCGTTTTCATTTTCCTGGGGGGGGGAGGAGGAGGGGGGATCTGCATTTACACGAAAATTCTCGTTAACAACTCGATATAGATATATGTATCACACGCAGCCAAGCGTTTGCTCTCTCCACGTACACACAAAACACACACGGGGGGTCCCGATGATTTTTGTGCAACTATCGGGGGTTTACTCGTGCCACTGTGTAAGCGAAAAAATCATTTCATCCCGTTGCTTTTAAGAAACTCGACCTGAAAATCGTTTCAAGCTTCCGAAAAGCCGCACGGTTCCGTCGAACACTTTTAATATTCTGCCGCTTATTGACGATTTTACGTAGTTAAAGTTTAGTCGTGTACTCGCTGGAGGATATATAACGTGGTCGTGAAAACCCGACCAGGAGCTGAAGCGATAACCGACAGTAAATATTAGACGTGTGGTTAGGATATTGGTCTTTAAACAATTATAGAATGCATCGAAATTGTATTTTTGTTTAATATTCTTTAGTGTATCGAGTGAAGGCATGACGTTAAAAATGCCGAATTAAGAATTGTAATTTTCTTATATTACAATATCAGTGTGTGTGCTTTCAGACCCTTGGTAGATGCAGGTATGTTGCTTGCAGAATGTTAAATCGTGTTCGACAAATACAGTGACCATCAATAACCCTGCTGTGAAAGGGCAATAGGTAGTTTCGAACGACTCGGAATGCAACCCACACGGTTTTCGGTCGCATTCCAAGTGGAGTAAGCTTAAAATGAACCCACAAATTATTGGCAGAGACTTGTATATTGCACTAGAAATGACATTCACCGCTCAAATTTCGGGCAACTTAAGCACTCCAGAAGTTACAAGGATCATTCGAGGACGCCTCGTGTGGTGCGGCCTTATATCGAGATGCCATTTAACGGTTTCATGCTCTCGAGGGATTTCGATTTCGATCACCAGATAATATTAGTCCCTTGTCAAACATCTGTAAAAATGCGACTAGCACAACCAACCCAGGAATACACACACATACACACACACACAAATACTCGGTCGAACAACAAATTTTCCGTAGCTCCGTAGTCGAAAGCTCTACTCTCTCGTTTGTGTGCCCCGTGCAATGAAGAACCAACAACCTTATCTTCAATCATCCGAACCATTTATATATCTCTCTAGTTCAACACAGCCGACATTAGAAATGTTTAAATCGAAAGTGCGGATACCAACCACCCTTGAACCGAATTGTAATTTGAGCTTCGAAACTGTCCAGCATTCGGTGTCGTCGCGAACGATTTTCGTGAACGTGTTAACTAGTGCAAAGATAAGAACAATCGTGAGCTAAAAAAAAATCATACGATTACCGTTTAAATAAAAGAAAAAGGAATATATATATTTTAAGCGAGTTAAGATTAATACCCTGTATATATTCCTTTTTCTTTTATTTAAGCGGTAATCGTATTATTTATATATATATATATATATATATATATATATATATATATATATATATAACGACAGAAATAAAGTGAATAATATGTTACGATCTAACCGAAAGAGAATTTTCCGAATGCTTCGAACTTTCGACGATTCAGGCCAGTTTCAGTAGAAACCCGAGGAATTGAACAGACTTTAGGGCGAGGGGGGAACAAAGATGTCGACTTTTAATCGGTTCAAAAGTGGAAATATCCCACACCTCGACTTATACCTCGTACGTTTTCATTCTTCCTTTCTTTTTTTTTTTTTTTTTTTTT
>NW_015374251.1:511630-528694 GCF_001272555.1 Dufourea novaeangliae | reverse complement strand
CTCCTCTTCGAACTATTTACAATATCCATCGACACAACGATGCTAGTCAACTTTCTTTAAGGCAGTAGGATTTCCTAACGATACAAACAGGATCGAGTATCTCGCAAATGATCGGACCAGAGTTCTCTCTCTCTCTCTCTCTCTCTCTCTCTCTCTCTCTCTCTCTGTCGAACTCACGGCTATTTGTGTGTCCCCCGTTCCGATTATTCACGTGGCGACAATGCAAAGAGACAAAGAAGACACGGAAGAAAAGAAAATGGACGCTTCTCGTCTGTACGAAAAGAAACGTCAAACCTCTCTCTTTCTCTCCAACACGTGCACTCTTTCTCACATAGAAATACATGCACTCTCTCTCTTTCTCTCTTTTCTTTCCATTCGTGATCTACAATCGTGTTATACTTTTTACAGTCTTCCTTTGATACAGAAAAAATGAAAAATATCATTCTTTTTCCAAAAAGGTAGACTTAATACACTCTAGCTCTGGGGTCCATATATATATATATATATATAGTTAACGTAATAAATAAGCTCGAGGCGTATGATCTACACCTACTTAGAGTGTATTTACCAATTCACACATTAACACTTATCGTAATTCCGCATCTAACAATCGCCCGTTTAATTAGAAGTAATTACAAGTCGTCAATCATACGTGCTCTCCCCTCTGGTCGAGCAGGCCAAAAAATATATATTTTTTTTATCCTTTCCTCCTTTCTAATGTACAATTGATCCGAAGGGATTCCCCCCTCCCCCAAACTGCTCTACGCGTTTCTCGAACGTTTCCAGGTAGACAAAATATAATATGTTTATCAATAACGACGAACGGAGGGGGATATACACCGAGTGTCTCGTTTCAACGCGACGATTCGAGACGATTCTGTGTGTTCCTCAAAGACGGGGCGCAGGAAAATGTTTTACATGAAGCAAGAAAAACTGTTTCCGTCTTTCGAGTAATAAATATCACCGTTAAGTATATATTCTTTCCGTTCGATATCTTTCATAGTATTTCTCTCGGCGGTCATCGACAACGTTGAAAATAATCTTGACTAAAAGAAGAAGAAAATGGGAAAAAGAGTGTGTGTGTGTGTGTGTGTCTGTGTGTGAGAGAGAAAGAGAGAACGATTTATTTATTTTCTCGCATGCTTCTTCTGTACGATCGATAGCAACGACGCGATCGTTTCGGGGTGAGAATAAATCGTTGTCCGAGACCCACCCGGTATATACTCGATAAGATACACACCGGGCCGCCACGTGTCGCGTGTATGCTCGACCTTTTCTCCTCGTACGCCTTCGACACAACCAGGAACGAACTACCGAATTATACACTGTGGATCGTTCTTCGAGCTGTTCCCTGCGATCCCATCGTTCGGTATCATATATCTTTCTCTCGAAGAACGGTGGAACAACGATATGTCTAACAGTGAACCGAGCACAGATAACAGCAAGGCAAAAATCAGCATCGTCACTCGTGGGAATTACATATATACACACACATATAAATATATATATTCTTTTTCTAAAGTGTATATATATATATATATATTTATAATAATGTTTATGTTGACCCTTTTCATGGGAGAAAGATCGTAAGGTCGACCACGTGTCGTCACGGAACATATCGAGAGCGAGAAAACGGAAGCGTCGAAAGCATCGGCAATCCCTAACTTCCGGCTTCTGTCCTCTTACTCCAGAACTTCGTTTCCTTATATATACACTGTGTTTTTCGAATCCGTTCAACGTTATTCTTTGTCAATTAAAAATTAACGATATTTCGCTTTCGCGTCACACTTTAGGCACTTTTCCCCCGCCACCCCTCCCACGGAAACAGGTATACGTGTCGTTCCTTCACCGTGTTTCACGTTTTCGTTTCGTATCCGTTTCATTTTCGTTTCTTTCGTTTGTGTTTCCTCTTGTCACACGCCACGTGTTGATGCTTTGGTTGGTTAGTGTAATAATCGTTAGTATCCAAGTATCGCTAACGTGTTCGTATCATTTGTTTTTTTTTTTTTTGTTTTCTGTTACTTATATACTTCTATCTATATGATTGTACGTACTTTACGCACGTACACGCGCATCTCTGACCGACTGAAAATATTCGATTCACGACGCGCGCGTCTTCGTATTGTTTATATCGCATATTTTGAGCTTGCCGGTCGCGCAACCGTGGCACGGATGCGCGCCCGATTAAGGCAGATATTGTCTCGCTTTCTCCGTGAGTCGGTCCACCCCCTTCCCCATCGTTCGACGGAGGGGGAAACGGAAAAATCGAACCGAAAATTCCCTCTAGTTTCCGATCCACACCGACGAACACGCGGTCTGTGTACTTGTCTAAAAGAATTGTAACATCTAACTACTTACTGTCCCCCGTCTCTCTCTTTTTCTGTCTTATCAATTCTTGACCGTCCACATTCACTTATGTACTTTTTTTTTTCCCCCGATTCTCTCTTTTGCTATCTCTCATTTGTCGGCGTTGGGTCTAGTGACGGTCTGCGGTATCACCGTCAACGACTTTGGGATTTTCGGCAATATCGGGATCTGATTGGACGTCGTCTTTGTGGTGACCTGTATCGACTTGGGCAAGTTCAGGTTGTGCAACAGATTCTGCGTGGGGCTGTTCTCGTTCGCCAACGAGCGTATGTCGCATATCAACGGCTCGAAATCCCCTCTGCTCTGACGGCTGAGCATCTCCTGTTGCATTCTCAGGTGCTTCTGGAACTGCGTATGAGCGGCGAGCTGCGCTTTCTGATACTGTGTCGACGATGATTTCAGGCTCGACGGTGAAACGCCAGTTGAGCTGGCTGAACCGGCACCGCTCGCCGAACCGGGGCTGATCGACTTCTCCGATAGCATTTGCTTCTGTTTCTTCAGTGTCTGGAGACGCTTGAATTCACCCTCGCTTAGTTGGAACACCTTTCCGCCGGATGTGATCGGCGCCTTCAGACCGTCTTTTCGTTTCACGTTGCCGTTCGCGGTGTTACTTGTGGATGGCAGGTTCAATCGTTGGAGGTTAGGCGGTGGTTTCTTGATGATCGACACGCCGGGATTCAGTTTCAGAACTCGCGACGGACTTCCTTTCGCGGATTGCTGCACGGTTCCCGTTGTCGTGGTCTTCGTGGTCGTACTCGTTCCAGGCAACGACAGCCTGTCCCTCTCGAGCACGTATCCCCCGCTTAGTCGACGTGAATTGTGATACTCCGAGGCGATCGGCTCCATGATCGGCTCGTCCATCTTCTCCGGTCCTTCGTACGATATCAATCTATTCTGCACAGACGTCGAGTAATTAATCGCGTTTCGAGACGCATTCGGTGCCAACACCAGATCACCGGATCGGTAATATTTTTCTAGAAGTATTAGGTGTCGAAGGAACGAACTCTGGTTTCCGTACGGTCTCTGCAGCTCTTGCCAGAGAAGTTTCGTATCCCTGTCGTATTGTATCATGGTTGCGCACTTCTCCCAGCCCTGGGGCGTGATCTCCCGTACATTTGTGAACTCGATGCTCGCGTGAAGGTTCATCTCTTCCTCGCCGGGGAATAAAGTGCGTACGCTGATCGACGGATTGGCGCCGAGTCTCTGCACCACGGGCGTTATGTCGTTGCTGGTCCTCGGTCTCTTTGGCAATCTGGTCAGGGTCACCTCTTTGTCCATCGCGAGGATTTCCACCACCTCGTTCGGACTGTCGCAAGATGGTATCGTCGTGTCCGAGGTTGTGTACGGATGCATTTCAAGAAGCTTGCGTTTCTTCAGTTTCTCCACCGTGCTCTCGATACCGAGATACTGAACGTCCCCGGCGATCGGCTCGTCCGTCGAATTCGTCTTCGTCGTACGATTCTCGGTGTCCATCTCGGAGTTAGTACCCTCGATCTTACTAAGGTCAGGCGTGGATTTTTCCGACGTAGAATTAGTCGTGGCGTCTGGAGATTTGGAGGTTCCACTCTTTGGCTGGGGTGGACACTTGGTCTTCTTGCGCTTCTCCTTGTCCTTGGATTGGTTGTGCGACGAATCGTCGTCCTCGTTGTCCAGAACCTCGATATCATGGTAATGTAGAATTCTAAATAGCAAAACCGAAAGATCGATATGAATCTTATGACAGTGGAGGAATTTATGGTATTCTTAGATCGTACCTCTTGCGATAATTCTTGAAGAAAGACCGATGACTCATGTTCATGTTGTCGACGTCCTTGTACTTAAGTTGGAGCTGCGTGAAATACCGACATAACTTGCATACAAAAGTGCCAGCGGCTAATAAAACAGGAACGCCCTGCTGTCCTAGCAGTTGATTCAGCTCCTCGGTCTCTGCGTTCGCCAACTGATGAGTGTAATTCCTCGCCAGTCGGCGTTTGCATAGGGCGCAAGTCAAAAATCGCTCTATTTTCGAGTAATGACTGACACAGAACGACATGGATGTATGTTGACTGGACTCCCAATCGATATCCACCTGCAGGCGAATAAGATATGTGGTTTAGGATACGAAGTACGGCGATAGAAAATATTTCTTTTTTCAAAGCGTACATTTACCTGCTTTTGTAAACCAGCTTTTATCTTCAACAACCAGCGACGTTTAACGTGGTGCCTTGCAGCATCCCTGCAATCGCGAGCTGAACACTTGGATACCATCAGTTGTCGGTGCTGTTTCTGTGGTTTCGTTTGCATGTTCGTTGGACTTGTATTTGCCTATGGATAATGAAGTCGATTCAGTAAAGGTATCAATAAAAGTGGAATTAAACGAAACAAAACGGGAAAGTGAAAAGTAAGAGGTGCACCTTTCTATCTACATGGCGGTAACACGCGTCGCACAAACAGGAGTCCTTGGTGAGGTGTCGCTCTATGTTTAGAATCTTCTTGCGTCTTTCATCTGACTTCATCTGGGCCAGATGCATCGGTGTGTCGAGAGAACCAAATTTCCCGAAGCAGTAGCAACACACATCTGCGCACAAACGTCCTGGATGAATGGAGAACGAGGAGGACTTCTCTGGGATCACAAGAGACTGGCGATCCTTTGGCGCAGCGTCTTCGATATCTTCGTCTGTAGCGATGAAAAAAAAGAAAAAAAAATCAACAATTACATGCAGTCCTCTGAGAACCTTGGCAAATGAACAGAATTGATGTTTAACGTGATTTCTCCAGCAAAGTGTGATATCACTTCGGTTGAAAGATGATTTCAAAGTTATGAAGTGATTCCATTTGAATTTTATAAAGCAGTAGCACGGGACAGCATGCTTGTTATTTAAAATGTAATTGTTATGAACATAATTTGCAGGACTGGTGATGGATTAGAATTGCTTGACATCATAAGAGAAACTGGAATGTAGATTGAAATATAATTTTCCACTGGAATTTGAACTCTCCGGTGTTCTTCTGTCATTAAAGGTCAAGCAATTCCCTCCACGGTTCTAAGGCGTATCAGACTTTACAGGGTATGAGGATATGTGTTTGTTTAATAAAGCAGAGGACAGGGAAACGATTAAGAATGTAGTTATTCCCGCAACCAGGATTACCGCAAGAGTGTCTGTGGTTAGTAGAGAACTTTCGGTTCGCACCAGAGCTGCTATCTCCCAAACCACTGGTTCCAAACTGAAAAACAAAGAACGGATTAATTAACAAAACATCTATCCTGTTTCATATTCAACGTCGGTTCATCGTGATCAACAACTTACCTCCTTTTGAATGGTGTAGAATTCTGGTGAATCGCCTTCTCCATCTCCGCGACCCTGCTTCAACACCATCTTTAAAGGAGACCTCGAACGCCGCTTGTCCCTGTCCTTCTCCTTCTGCACCCTGATCACAGTCTTCAAAGTCCCGGTATACTGTTCCTTCTTTGCTTTCTGATGGTTCAGCCTCTCCGCAGCTTTTTCCAGAGACTCTAGACCGAGCAATCGTAGAATCGATTCCTTCTTGGCTTTGTCCTCGGGTGTCTCCAAAATCTTTGGTGTAACATTTACACTACTAGACGACTCGCCAGACGTAGATGTCTCGTCCGAATCTTTCTGCGATGTTTCCGGGGTTTTCGCTGACTTACATTCTGTTTCCAACATGTCAATGTTTTCTGCTTGTTTGGTCACATGATTTTCTGAAAGATTTCTAGCCAGCCTATCCTCGCAGCTTGCTTTACCAGGTTCCTTCGCGATTACCAAGTCATTCTCCGACTTGCTCCGTGCACTGTCTCCGGTCTCTTGGTGTTTTTCCAAGCTACCTCTGCCACCCTCGGAAAACCCTCTGAAATTGGTCGCGCATTCTACACCGTCTCTATACTTATTCAAAAATGATCGGTTATTCTCATTGATCGTGGCAACCTCATTGTCCAATAAGGTCTCTTCTTTGTTCTGCTGATCAGATTTTCGTGCTTCTCGTTTCGGTCGTTTGGTCTTCAAAGAAGCTGACAGATCATCCTTGCGTTTCTTCACATCTTTGCTGCGTCGAGAGCGAGACTGAGTTTCGAAATCGTTTGCTTCCAATTCGGCGTTGTTTTGACTCTCCTCTGGATCTTCTGTGTTAGGCACACTCACTGCCTTCTCCTCCGTCATATCCTCCTCGTTGACATTACGCGTTGAGTCATGTGTTTGTTGAACATCTTCTTCTTCCGTTTTGAGTTTGGAAGAATTGTCACTACGTTCTCTGTTAGAGACCGTTTGTCCTTTTTCAGCCTTTTTTATTTTGTCCCGAGCCCTTAGCACCATTTTCTTATCTTCACCGACAGATTTCTGTTCCTCCACTACGTTGTCAGTCGCCAAATTTTCATCTTGATCCTCCGTGACTGTTGATTCACTCTGTTCGGAATTTTTACTTAAACTTGTTTCTATTTCTTCTAAATCAGAGCTGAGGATGTTTTCTGTATTGCTGCATATATTATTCTGTTCACATTTATCGCTTATTGTGTCATTCTCTGCATCTTTTTTACTATCCTCAAGGGAAATACAAGTATCATCATTAGCGACTAAATTGGCATTTTCTTTAGAATCCGAGTCTGAGTTAGAGGCAATTGATATGTTACTATTATCCGTATCTGTTTTTGTGTCCTGCACCACACTTGGTGTACTGGCTTCGTCTTCTTTGGCATTCGCTGTTGCCTTGGGTTTGTGTTGTACGGTACTCTTTTCTAACTCACTGTCTGCTTTATTCACAGTTGCTTCTTGTTTATTATTATCTGATACTATCTCAGATGTAGCAGACTTTGTTATGTTTTTAATACCTGATTCTTCCTTATCTTGTGCATCTTCTCTGGCATCTGCTGTAGCATCCTCTCTAACGTCTTTTGTTTGCAACTTACTCTTTTGTTGATTTTCCGCTACTAATCTTTCTACTTCTTTCGAAATACTCTCCAATGTTTCTGGTTCTTCAGAAGTTGTAGAAAGATTCAATGAAAACATCATTTCATCTTCAACAGTTTCAACTGTTTTTTCTTCCTCTTCATAACTTTCTTCTATCTGGTCAGATGCAACTTCTATTTGTACTTCATTATTTGAAGATTCGTAAGCAACAGATTCAGCCGAAGATTTAGAAGATTCAGGGGTTTTCCTTGTTGATTTTTCGGGTGATTCTTCAGAAGCAGATTTGTGTGTATCTTCTTGTAAAGATTCTTCACTGTTATCAGACTTGTGAACTGTTTTATTTGTTGCTTTGCTTAATTTTTTAACAGTCTCATTATTTTCAGGAGAACCTTTATCACTTATTCTGGGTGATTTTCTAACAGCGATTGTTTTTTTACCATCGTCCAACGTTTTCACTTGACCATTTGTTACTTGTTCCGAACACTTTTCAAGCTCCTCAGTTATAGTTGAATTTTCATTTGGTTCTTCCGGTTGTTCTATAGTTTCACAATTGTTCTCATTATTCTCTGTAGCATTCACATCTTCTGGAACATTATGCATACTATTATTTCCATCAGTTTCGGGAGACTCGCTTTCTTGAATATTTTGAGAATTTGTTTCTGCTGGTTCAATATCACCCATGACTAGTTTCTCAATTTCTTTGGCAGTGTCAGCCACTTTTGGTACTGAATTTTCTGAACTATCCGATTTGATCTCATTTTTAGAAACAGTCGACATATCTTCGTCTGTATTCTCCTCCAATCCCAACTTCTGGGACTCTGTACTCAAAGGTGCAATTATCTCTTCAATTTTTGGTACCTCGAAGTTTTTGCTCAATCCAAGACCTTTTTCTGGTCCAAAAATTTTACTTTCAATAGACTTTGCAATGGTGAGTTTGATATTCTCTATCATCTGATCAATTTGAGACTTTGGACTGCCATCTGATTTGTCTGTACTATAAAACGAATTCACTGTCTTTTTCATATCTATGTTTAAACTACTTCTTCGGCTCTTGGACTTGTCAGCAAATTTTGCTAGTATATTATCCTTCCTAACTTGATCTATATTGCTTACTCTTTTTATGTCTTCCTGTACTTCTGTACTCTTAGGTGCTAGTCTCGTATATTCAACTTTAATATTGTCATTTTTTACTTCAATCTCTGTACTTTTGGCTTTAGTTTTTGAGCGCAGAGTGGGTCCTATTTCACTAACTCTATCTACTCGATCACTGTTATTATTGTTCTCTGTTTCTGATCCATTCTGGGAACTATCTTCGCAATTTTTCAGCACTTCCTGCTTGAAACAAGGTTCATCTTTGGCTGTTACAAGAGCTGTTTGAGGATCACTGCCACTAGACTCGGAGAAGCAAGATTCTGTATCTACATTACTATCTGTAATGTTATCTACCGAAACTTCTGAATTAACAGGATCATCCGAGTTTAATCTTCGACGTTTCTTTTGATCCAAGTCAGAGGATATACCAGAGTCTGATTGCCGTAATTTTCCATTTCTTAACTTTCCTTTCTTAATTTTTCTCAATTGAATTGCATTTTGGAATGATTCCGTACTCAGAGTCTCTCCGTCCAATATACCCTTAGTATCTTCCGTATCCGGTTCCTTTTTAATTTCAATGTCAGGAATTATATTTTCTTCTACCAGCATTTTCCTACTTCTTTTTACTTTCCCTTCAATTTTTTCTGTTGCTCCTTGTTGATTATCTATTTCTGAATCACTCAACATTGAAGCTATTACCTCGTCTATGGTGAGATCTATAGAACTCTTAGCCTCCAAAAGCGATTTTGAAAATTTTGTGTCAATGTTCGATGCTTTGCTACAATCTGTATCTTTACTGTTACTCTTTCTTCCCTTTGTATACTTGGTGTCTCCTTCTATATTTTTGGAGCAACTGTCCTTGTCTCTGATATTGTTCCTCTTGAATCCTGAAAACTTTGTCGATTTAACACTTTTAGACAAAGAATCAGGGCTGTCTGAATTTCTCCCTTTTCTATTAAGTTTTGGGCTGCTTTTGATGCTGGATCCAGCAACAGAATCTGTATCTTTATCTTGAAAATATTCGTTTTCTATTTCCCCGCTACTTTTTGTTACAAATTTGGTCTTCTTGGTCCTGAGATAATTCTTGGCACTTCTATTAATTGTTTCTGTCCCTGCACTTTCGCTTTCTATATCGTTTACTTGTTGCTCCAGAAGCTTTGAATTATTATCAAATGTCTTATCAACACTTTCCTCTGGTAATTTAATCCTTTTCGTTCGTACACTTTTCTTAATGTCTGAAGCTAGTCTGCACAAATTTCTGTTACCTACTTTCCTTGGAACCTTCGATTTAATGAGATTTGCTTTAGCTACTCTCAATTTCTGTTTACGCTTAAGATTCCTAAGAACCTTTTTACGCGGCAGGCTTGCCTCTAATTTTGGAGGAAGCTGACTGCCAGTTGCCACAGCTTCCAAAATATCACGTGCAAGCTGCTGTTGTTTCAGATTGGACAAAGTCTTACCCTTTCTATTTTTAATTTCATTCGATGACAAGCCACTTTCATTATTCGCCTTCTGTTTTGCTTTGGAAGGTGCTAAGGGTTTCTTTTCCCTGGATGCCATCTCACTTCCACCCACATTGGGCTCCTGCAATTTCATTTGCAATATGAAATAACACATACTAAATGATGTTAAACGGATAACAGTAATAATTCTTATGTGTTTCTCTGAAAAAACATAGTATTTGATCTCTATACAGATAAAATAAAATAGAAACTCGTACAATCTGGAGGAAATTTTACTTAGGGAAAGACAATGTGGTGTAACGAAACTATAATCCAATAAAACAGTACCTTTCCTCTTATAAGCAAGACGGGAACAAATCGAGTGTACACCAAGTGGAAAAACTACATAATTCGTAGTTGGTTGCGAGTAGGTGAGCGGCCGGCCGGAATAGTGGGGTTGATAGATGCGGCCCTGGCGGTCAGAAAAATTACGTGACAAACTTTGCATTTACACGGATACACACGGAGCGCCTCTTCTCTCGGTCGGGGAATCGCATCGAAATATTAACCGTGATATTTTCTCGATCGTACCTGGTATCATGGAAAATTCTTGCTCGAAAGAGAGACCGTAACGCGTATTAACTACCGAGAGGTGAAATCCGGGGTTTAACGGGCCAGAAGTATCGAAAATCACGCGACAAATCGTCGCGAAAAAATCGCCACGAATAAACAAAAGGTCGGTCCGATTCGAGATTTCCGCGGTTTAGTACGGGCATGATCGCACGTTGTCGAAGGGATTTTTTGGTCGTACATTCGATTCGTCGCATGTACTCACCTCTCGGCCAGAAAATCACCGTCGGGGAGCGTGGTTTTTGCGGGAAAACGTGGAAAACAATTCTGTGAAAAACACACAGTCCCGTTGCAGGGTGTCTGTCTCTTGTACGCTGTCCTACTGTTTTCTAGCTACCGCCACCTGACGGTGGAACACGCGACCTCTCCCAGGTCCATAGTTTGTTCGCGGTAAATCCCCCGCGTTGTTTCACCGAGAATTCACCCCCTTCTAGGTGCAGACGAGCCGGTATTCGCAACACAATATCCTTCCAGGGAACACGTGCTCGGTCACGAGTCAAAAATCGTCCGATCAGGCCTCTTCCAAACACCTAAATCCTCCAGCGAAATTCGGAGCAACGCGGCACTTGCTGCTCTATACAGTGTTCGCGATAACTAGAACCCCGTTAGCTATTCGCTCGGATTTTCCATTACTCAGGACCGCCGGGTGACACGTTCGTCTAGCGGGTGAACGAGCGAACGCGACCAAGTTTCTCACGAAACGGAAAAAATCCTGGAAATACAAGCTCGTCGCGTGGAAATGCTCGATCTGGCACGAGAACGAAAAGGAAGACGCGCCCGTGCGCACCAATGGCGGCCACCGACCCTTATTTACCGAAGTCAAAATGGCTGCCCTTCGGTTCCTCGCACGTTCGAAACTTTCGGCGATTATTCTACGATTGCCTTGCCAGCTGAAACCTCCGAGCAACGTTTCGCCGATTCCGGTTCAGGTAATATCACTCCTATCCTCGCCTTTTTCGTTTTCTCTTCTCTCTTCTCCTGATCGTTTGCCGAAGTACGAGTTCGTTCGCATTTTCGTGATGGATACCCATGGATGAACTAGGCGAAGGGCCATTCTAGTCAAAGTTATACTGAATATTTCAGTTGTTAATTATTATTTTAGTATCGATTGTTCCGAAGCTTTCTTTGAATCTCGAGACAGTCGTGTTGATTGCTTGTTTCTAACATGTCAACATTTTTCACTGACTTCTCGAGTTCGACCCGTTAAATTAGCACGCGGTAGATGAACCTTAAAAAATAAATTGTTGAACTTGAAAATGCAACGTAAACTGTACGCCATATTCTTCTAACGTTGATATAGAGATTTGTTATATTGTGATTTCACGGAAAAGCGTATATTTGTTAATAAGAACTGAATTTTATGTGATCTTCTGCTAACCTATAAATGTATATATAAACAAAGCAGCACCAATAGTCGTGTGACAATGTAATACTGTTATAGAAATTTCTGGTGTAATTGCTCGAGAATAATTGGTATGTTTTTAATCCAAGTTAGATTCAGAAAAGATGGAGCACTTACAGATCTTCCCCTATATATGAAGATCCCTCAAAATATACAGATTATGAGGTAACGAATGATCCACAAGAGTGGGAGTATGTAGAACGTCTATTGAGACCTCAAATTATACCTAAACCTCCTCTTGAAAATCAAGAATATCCATCTGGTTGGAAACCACCTACTGGTGAGTTACATATTCTCTAAAGAGATAAACTTTCTAGACAAACAATGTCTAAAATATTATATACATCTAATTTATTAATCCATAACTTAACAGCAAAACCAGGAGATTATCCATATTACATAAATCGCACAAGAAATTATATGCAACCAGTTTATCTTAAGATTCAATTCAGAGGAATGCGAAAAATAACTAAGCTCTGCAAGATTCAAGGAGATATTTGGGCTTTAGAGGCCGAATTAAAGGAATATCTAAGTAAAAATTCAGTAAAACCAATTGGTATTCGTATAAACGAACTTGTAGGTGAAATGAAATTTAGGGGCGATTATGTGTCTCTTGTGAAGAGATGGATGGATTCCAAAGGATTTTAAGTATACTACAATTATTCTTATGGATTAAGAGACCATTGTAAATATAAAAGTGCTTTTCGTTATTATAATTAGTATTTGTTACAGAGAACAAATAAAGCAAAAAAACGTGTAATTTGTGTCGCCTAGTATTGAAATAATATTTAAGCGTTAATACGGAATTGTAGAAACGTAAAAATTTTATTCGAATAGTTAAAAATTCAACAACGTTGGTTTTGTAAAAATATGCGTTATATTTAATATTAAACTTCACACAACTGGTATGGAGAATGAATTCTGGTATGATGTAGCAGATATTACAATGTGGTGATAATTTCGTATTTTTGTCTTAATATTTAACGATAAAGTAAGACATTTATGCGTTTTCGTTCAATTAAACAACCAGTAACAAATGCATAAACATTCTTAAGTCTATTGAATCGTTTGTATTTCTATAGTTACGACGTACTTTAAAACAATTTATAAATTAAATAATTTAACACGTATATACGAAACAGAAGTTCTAAAAAAAAAATGCGCATACCAATGCAAATATCACTCCATTTAGTTTATGTAATGTTAAGATCTTGTGTTATATTTATACTGCAACAATTCATTCAGTAATCAAATAAAGTTCAAATATCACTCTCGACAAACACTACACTTACAGAGAAAGTGCATAAACTTAAAAAGACATGTGTGTCGAACAACAGAGATCTACATACAAAGGAACATTCTTTTTCTTGACGAAAAGAAAACACCCTATTATTGAATACAGGATTCTAAAGGTTTTTGTGTAAAGTTCGATGATACTTTAATCAATTTTTTTTACGTTTATTTCATGCGAACAAAATGTTCCGTTTAATAGCAAGGATAGGGCGAAGGTTTACTTGAAAATCTTTCCCTGATTAAATGCACGTCCCTCTTTATCCGCGCCAGTCCAGCTGAAGTATTGTTCAACCAACTGTGCTGTTTCTGGTTTACTCGGGTCTAACTTGGTCCAACTGTACGACTCATAGTCTACTTGCCAGTCTGGACACAGCTATATAAAACAAAATGATTGGTCACAGTTCATTTCTAAATAAAACGCGATAATGGAATGAAAGAAATCATTAAAACAAAAGGTTTACCGTGAAAGCAAGCTCTTGCCCACGCCAGACCCAAATACCGCTGATAGTACTATCATTATCTGTACCGAACAAGCAAGCACTGGCAAATGCACCCTTCCGCATTTTATCTAGTCGTTGATACATACCACCGATTAGATTGCAGGACATGAAAACCTGTGCAGAATGAAAATACAATTTATTTACATAAGTTATAATATACTAGACACACGTCTTTTTCTATAAAATGTTCTCTATCACCTTTGTTAATTCATTGTTGTATTTGTATTCACCAAACCAGATACTGTAATGTTCTGGATCGAACTTTTGCCAGAAATAAGGTATAGATTTTTTCTCATCTTCGTTAGAATAACATCTCTTAAAATCATCGAGATCAAAAGTGCCTTTTCAGCAGCTAAAGCTGCTTCTGCGGGATCTAATTCTTCAGCTGCCTCTTTCTTTGATTCCTTTGGTTCCTTTTTGGATTCTTTCTCTTTCTTTTCTTTTTTAGAAGACTGTAATATAATACAAATAATTGTTAGAAGAAACATGCATTTACAAGAAGCAGAATATTCTTTTGAAAAGATAATAATAATAATATTAACTTTTCCTTGGGTTTCTGCAAACTTCTTTGGGTCATATTCGAGTGTCTTCTCAGCCAATTTAAAGGCACCAATTACAGCCATAGATTCAGGCTGGTAAATCACAGTCTGGAACCATCGATTTACATTCTGGTATGGTTTACGTAGGTTTGGTTCAAGTATATATTGGTACAAATGAAGCAATGTCATGGCTACACTAATGTCAGCCAAAGTTAGCCGTTCTCCGACCAAGTAAGTACGTGTGAGTAAGTGAGAATTAAGGGCGGTCAAAGTTTTCTTTACATCATCTTTTGCATGTTCCACAGTCTGAAATTTATTAAAATATGTTTTCAGTCAAGTACAGTTATGACAAGAAAGCAAGGAACTTTGGAAATCCAAGCTTTATAATGTGAGCATCTCAAAAAAACATGCATGAAAAATTCATACACTATCATACAATATGCTAACATTTCTATACCTCCAAGAGTTACAAAACTTGTTATAATATTGGACTAGCTTTGCCTTTGAAGGAGGAACAAAGGTAGAAACAAAATGAGCCATTGAAAGGATTAATATTGTAAATTGGTAAATATGTTTCTGAGATGCTTAAAGGTTTAGAAAACATTTAGTCCTAAATTAATGTACTCATACGAGTACATCCAGATATACCGATTACACTGAGTATAGTAATTACGTTTATGATACTTATACTTTTTATACTAAGTAAATCTCAAAGATTATATTGAAATAGATTAATATTAGCTCATATTGAGATGATACTCGACATCTCTTGTTAAGTGATTAATGAAACCATGCATATATCATTTATACACAAGATAAAATAATAGGGCTATCTTCTTATAATGTTAACTAAAATTTATTAAAACTTGTCTTACACCATTAATACTTTCAATGGCTCAGATATTGAATATTTAATCTGTACCTGCTTATTATAAGGCATGATACCAAGTAATGGAAACACCCATCCACAACTAGCTGGAAGAATCTCAGAATCAGCAAATCCAAACCATTGTACAATTTCTGCACGCTCAAGCTCAGTCTTTCCCCTCAACTGATCGTTAGCAACTGAAAATGTAAGATTTAAATTGTATTATCTGTAAACTGTGCTGTGAACGCAACATACTGATTGTAAACTTTACCATAATAAGCAATTGCATTGCTTTCTGTAATACATTTCCCATCATTTGTTTCGAACGCTGGGACCTGACAGATAAAATTACACTAGTGTTAACAAAATTTCATTCAGAAACTGAATGGGCAATTCGCTCCTTTCTTGTCAAGGATTTCTCAGATAAGTTAAACGCGCATTGAGAAAGCTCTGTGCTTGTTACTACTCTCGTGAAACTTATACCAGCTGGTTTCTGAATAACACGTTACACGTAGAAAACAATGTAAACGTGTCACGACAAATCGAACAGACATACCTTTCCTAGGGGGAATTTCTTCAGGAAAGCTTCAGATTTGTTAGTTTCGCCGAAGACAAAGTCATCGGCAATCTTGACCTGAGCGCCGGAGAACTGAGCCGCGATCAGCACCTTGTAGGCCCTGAAGTTTTCTGGGTAGGTGTAGAGAGTCTGAAATAAATTGTAACTCCATTAGCTGATTCCTAGATTAAACATTACTTTTAATGAAACGTATGTCCCAGTCGGTTTATCGTAATGTCGATGTTTCGCGGTGCGAATCACACGAGAGAGACTTACTCCGGACGCCATTATATCCAGCTACGGGAAGAGGAAGTCGAAGGCCGGTAAAGATCGTTTCTCTTCGATGCATAAAATCTCTACACTAATAGATTCACCACCGAACAGTTCAAAAGTTGTCCACCCCACTCCTTGCATTTAAGAATCAGTAATGATTTCGACATTCCCATCTTATAACATGTGATATTCTACGCTATAGATCACAGTACAATCATAAAAAGAACATTAACAATCTGGGCAATATGCAATAAAAAATACATTCCATGGATAGCGGATAGTACACTGAAGTTCTCTGAAACAACCCTTCTACAAGGCGCAACGCACTCAAACTTTTATATCATTATACTTTACATATATGTATATTCCAATAAACATACGTCAGTTAACATAAGCTTCATTTGATTGAATCGGTTTAAATATAACTGCATAAACATTGTAGGTCTTGTACTAACTGTAGTAGTTTGTTGCTACTACACAGTCATCTCAAACACACGGGGTCTCTCGCGTGTGCCCGGGGGTTCGAGGACCCCCCTTACCAATAGAGATGGCGTGAACTGCTACTTGTGAATCACTAGTGATTCGATCACGTTCGTTCTCAATCACGATGATTTTTCACAGTGATTCATGATTTCCCGTGATCGTTTCTTATTGGTGGAGAAACCTAACAGTTCTTTACACGCGATACATAATTTGTATATTTCACATTAACAAACAGTCCACGTGATCAATGGCGCCTCCACCGGGGCCTCCGTGCAGGGTCTATGGCGCCGCCACCGGGGGTTCCGTGACCCTTCTAGCCATATAATTGGTTAGCAGTTTCACCGATTCGCCACGGATGGCGCCACCGGTCAAAAAATATAGTGGTATTCCGCAATTAAATGCGATTTTGACAGTGTTCTGGTTGTTTATTGTTATTATCAATAACAGTGGGTTAATCTACGTATTTTCAGCTACAAATTGAGTGCTTCAGCTAACCGAAAGCTGTCCGTATAACGGTGTAAGAGCTGTCCAAATTGAACTAAACGTGGTACGCATGACGAAATACAATGTCACCGTTGCAAATGAATGTGGTTTTAACAATGTTCTTGTAATTACTGGTTCCCAGCCGTTAGAGAGTATTATTCTACGTTCTTTAATTTTCGAATTTAATGCGTGACGAAGAAAAATGATGCCCGTTCTCACAAGTACTAGTTTCTAACTT